>NC_090267.1:311690111-311990111 GCF_040414725.1 Anabrus simplex | reverse complement strand
TCCACTCAGCCTACGTGATTAGAATTGAGGAGCTATCTGACGGCGAGATAGCAGCCCCGGTCTCGAAAGCCAAGAATAACGGCCGAGAGGATTCGTCGTGCTGACCACACGACACCTCGTAATCTGCAGGCCTTCGGGCTGAGCAGCGGTCGCTTGGTAGGCCAAGGCCCTTCAAGGGCTGTAGTGCCATGGGGTTTGGTTTGGTTTTAGTAGTAGTAGTAGTAGTAGTAATAGGTGGAATTTTAAATTAATGTATCCTGGGGACACAATAACGTTACGGATGATTTTTGAAAATCACCTTACTCGAAATTCGAACCAGTCTTCTCCTCATAGTTTGGTAATTTAATTTTATTTAATTTTCACGAAAATAAAGGTTTATGACAGTCCTTTTCCCCGAACTATCAAAATATTTAAAGTACGACATACTTGTATAACTTAGACGTGAGACGTTATGGATATTTTAATATTGCAACATCAAGTCCCTTAACACACCTGATTGCATTATGCCTTGCTGCAGGTTGTGACCAGAAGATTTGCATCACACAGTCATTTTATTCTAATGGACTGATAGCTCCTTGATCGGTGTCAGTGTTGAGATGGACTCATTACGTAAAATGTCGTTATAGGTTGAGAGAATGTAATCCACCTAACATGTCCTTCCATTTTCTTTTTCCTCGTAGTCGGAATAACGCAATTTTTTGGGCACATATAGTGCAAAGAGTTCATAGATAACTCTAGACTCTTTTCTTCATAAAATAAAATAAAATAAAATAAAATAAAATAAAATAAAATAAAATAAAATAAAATAAAATAAAATAAAATAAAATAAATTCTTCTATATAACTTATAGCAGCTATTTAGAAATTAGCAACCATCGTTAATTAACACTAACCAGAGGGAAAAAATGGAAGGGGTCCGACACTTTCAATAAATGAAGGTATCGGCAAAAGAAAGACAAGGGCCACGAAGGGCGTTAAATGAAAGACTTCCTAAGTCTCATAAACCTTATACCGAAGAGGTCGGGAAGGAAAAGAGTTGACCAGGGAAGGTCGGATATGATAGATGAAAGTGAGAAGCCCGGCACAAGTAACTGGAAGCAATGTCAGACTTAATTAATGGCCTCGTGGTTGCCAACCCACGCTGCGAAATTAAGAGCATCTCGGACCCCTTTTAGTCGCTTCTTACGACAGTTATGGTATATCGTGGATGTTACCCTACCACCCGGACCCAGGGAAACTGATCATCTTACATTACCGTCGTTTAGTATTAAGAAAGCTCAGATACACCTGTGTGAGATTTAGTGTTTACAGTTCACTGTGTCTGCAGTGGACTAGAACAAGTTAGCTGATTTCGTGTATCTCCCTAGTCTCTTCTTTGGCTTTGACAATATGAAAGATACTGATATAGGAGCAACACTAATATTGCCATTCCATATGCACACAATCCCTGTGCTGAATGACGTGAAAATACAGCTTTGAGAGTCGGTAGGTGTAAGCATTGGGCGTAGTACAGTGATATGTACCAGCACTTTCTACCTCGGTGATGAAAATAATGGGAAAGTACCTCACTTCTCACCTCCTCTACAACGCCCAAGCTTCTTGTGACAGCTGACGGTGCAACTCTCACGAATACAAAAAGCCTTAAGGCTGATGGCTCAATAAATGAAAACAACAAGTGTTAATTGAGGAACGACTACCTTAAAAATGTTGCCCTTGAAGCTATTTCTGACACAAACTTCAAGCAATCCTTTTGTACTTGTACTTCACATGGTGAAGTGAGAAAAAGAGGCCGTGGAAGATAGATAGATAGATAGATAGATAGATAGATAGATAGATAGATAGATAGATAGATAGATAGATAGATAGATAGATAGATAGAGAGTTTCTTGCCACTGTAATACATATCCTCCTGAAGTCAGAAAATGTACAAATTGGATTCTTTTGGGTGTAGCTTGTACTGAATGCAAATAATGCGCACGATATTTGCAAATGTTTACAAAGTTACTCGGTTCTTTTACCAGAAATTAACAGCTGTGTTATAAATAAATTCATTCACTGCAAACTCACCTTTACTATCCTCATAAAAGTAATACCGTATATATTTTAATAATTTTGTGCCCATAAGGAAATCCGTAAAAGTAATTACATAACTGCTGAGGACAGGGGTGCTCTTAACGAGATGTTTTGAAAATGACTGAAATAAGCTAATAAATATTTACAAATATTTACGAAGTTACTTAACAACCATGGAAATAAATTATTTACGATAGGTTGTGTCTTGGCTCTTTTACCGGAATCTAACAACTCACCTGTGTGATAAACTTCCACATGTTCATTCACTGCAAACTAATCTTCACTTTCCTCATACTAGTCAGAATCATCATCTTTACCTAAAACATATAAAATATAATCTTCCCTCGTGCTTTCCACACACTAAACGCAGCCATGTTGGAGGCCAAAAGTAGTGATGGGCAAGAGCAACTATCTTCTGATGGGAGTATGCAAGGTTAAAATGTCAAAGAATTCTATTCTTTTTAATGTTCTCGATACATCGCGAGTTCTTCACTCTGCAGGTATCATCATCATCATCATCATCATCATCATCATCATCATCATCATCATCATCATCATCATCATCATCAACAACAACAACAACAACAACAACAACAACAACAACATTAGGTTCCTTAGCTGAACGATAAGCACAGTCGCCTTAGGTTCAGATGGCCCCGGGTTCGATTCTCGTCCGGGTCGGAGATTTTAATCTTAAATGGCTCGGGGACTGGTTATTTTTTAATGTCCCCAACATCCCTACAACTCACACATCACACACAAAACTATCCTCCACTACGTACAGTAACACGCAGTTTCCCATACTCGGCAGTTACCACCCACTCTATTCGGCGGGTCTACCTTACAAGGGCTGCGCCGGGCTAGCAATGACCACACGAAACTATTATTATTATTATTATTATTATTATTATTATTATTATTATTATTATTAGGGGCTGCCTGGCCGAGGCGGTAAAGGCATGCTCGGTTCGCCCGGAAGGACGTGGGTTCGATTCCCCGCCAGGAAGTCGTAAAATTTAAGAAACGAGATTTACACTTCCGGAGGTGCACATGGTCCTGAGGTTCACTCAGTCTACACCAAAAATGAGTACCAGGTTAATTCCTGGGGACAAAGGCGGCCGGGCGTAGAGCTAACCACTCTACCCCATCAAGTGCCGAGGTTACGGATGGTGGAAGCCTCTACCTACCTTCCACCCCTCCAAGGACCTTCATGGCCTGTACGGAGATGGCTTTATTATTATTATGATTATTATTATTATTATTGTCGCGATTTATTCTAGTGCCTTGAATAATGAACTTACAGCGTTTAGTATGTTGAGGTGTATGAAATCTTAATCTAATGAATAACAAAAGGAGACCAAGCAGTGATGGCTTTAGTTCAAGTAGCTAAGTCAAAGAATTGTTTATCATCTTGAGTTTGTTTTTAGCAAGAAAGATCCGGATCAGCAAATATCTTTAAGAGGTATTGCTCTTTCAGAGAAAATGTTAATTCAGTGCCTCAGCTTTACCTGTACCAAATGTTAGATCAGTTCGTCCAACTATTTTTGCACCAGCCTATTGCAATGGAATGTAAAACACATAAGACAGGTAGACGTAAAGCCACTGCATTTACTGTATACGTATGCTGTATATGTATATTACCCCTTTTTCTACCCGAGCTCAGCCGGCAGACATGGAGACCCAATGTGGATCGTTCGTGAGTGAGGCCATTGCAAACTTTTACGGCATTAAAAAAAGTGTGGTGGCATCCGGAAGAATTAACTTACCCCACTTACAGAACGCACCCTTGTCCACGATGCAACATTGCATCAGGTTGTATAAACTCTTGAACGAGCGTCATTCGGCGGCGTCGATTGTAATTAAGCATCACGTCCCTTTGTGTCTTGTTTGGTGTAACCAATGTATCCTATACGCTAGGAGTACATAAACTGTATGTGGTGACTGTGTGTGAATAAATCTGTTATCCATGAGGACTATTTCATTTATGGTAACGGTGTGGAGTCGCCTACAAACCACGACTCCATAGAAGGAAGGCATTTGGCAAATGACACACACGATAACAATGGGCTTGACATTAATATCGATGCAATGATTTTAAACATCACAAACACAATAAAGACAAAAGACAAAAGTAGTAATTGATGATTGATCTTGGCAATCAAAGTCCTTTTTTGAATCTCAGACACTCACTTAATTACATCTCTCTGCCAAAATCGTTCTCATCGTCCTCTTTCTCTCCGGTACATACGATTTCTACACGACGTTAATGATAAACTGAAATTATAGATAAAATTAAATAATTAATTCCTTATAAAACAACGAAACATAACCTCTCTAGTCTGATATTTTACATCACACTCCTAATGGTATTTAATTCATTTTGCACATACGTTTAATGGCTCAACTCAAGTCGATAATACTTTTAAAATAAAATATCAGCTTATTCTGAAATAACATTGCCATAATTGCTCTCTCTAACTTGAACCAAGTTTAATTCAGATTCGTGATTGTCCAATTCTCAAATCTGACCATTTTATTCCTACACAATTAAGAAATTCACATTAAACATTCATCTAAATGATCTCCGAACCTGTTTAGAGCATGCAAATTATTTACACTATACACAACTTAGATGACATCGGTCATTTACTCTTTAGTTTCTTTCGGAATTATATGAGAATTAATTAATTATTCATACTAATTTCTCCTATCACTCCTCTATTAAACTCATTCTTGAGCATATTATACAGTTACACTGACTTAGTCTTTATATATTACACTTAATTCTGCTTTATTAGCTTCATTTGGCCTATTCTATCCACATTTAACAATCATCCATCCCGGCTCCATGGCTAAATGGTTAGCGTGCTGGCCTTTGGTCACAGGGGTACCGGGTTCGATTCCCGGCAGGGTCGGAAATTTTAACCATCATTGGCACGGGGACTGGGTGTATGTGTTGTCTTTATCATCATTTCATATTCATCACGACGCGCAGGTCGCTACGGGAGTCAAATCTAAAAGACCTGCACCTGGCGAGCCGAACCCTTACTGGGATCTCCCGGCACTAAAAGCCATACGCCATTTCATTTTTTCAATCATCCATCCTCTAAGTTATCTTGTTTTAAAAATCTGTATTATCATTTTGTTATTTTACAACATTTAAATAAATTATTATTATATTGTTAATTAGCATCATTTTTACCATTTGTTGATTTTCTTTCAGTTTGTTGGCTTGCCTATCTTTTGAGAATATATTACAATCACTGCATAAATGTCTTCTTTAATTCATTGAAAATCATTTCTACTCTTAAATTCATCATTAAAATTCTAGATTCCTTTCCACAACATCAGAAATTTTAATTTTTAACGATGAACTAATCCTTTCATCGTCAACTTTTGTACCTTATTGTAAATGTCATTGTTATCGTATGTAAATACTTCTGCCTTTTGAAGATCCTCACATACACACTCCCCTTGTTCATTAATTATTCCTGGAATGTCCTTCTTGGAACCTGTTTCTGCCTTAAAATCCCTATATATACCCTCCCATTTTTCGCTAAAATTTGTATGACTCCCAAATAAATGGGTTTGTAAATAAAGGGTACAGATCTCTGCACATGGTTATGAGGGTGTTTAGGGGCTGTAGTAAGGATTTAAAGGAGAGGACATATAAATCTCTGATAAGACCCCAACTAGAGTATGGTTCCAGTGTATGAGGCCCTTACCAGGATTACCTGATTCAAGAACTGGAAAAAATCCAAAGAAAAGCAGCTCGATTTGTTCTGGGTGATTTCCGACAAAAGAGTAGCGTTACAAAAATGTTACAAAGTTTGGGCTGGGAAGAATTGGGAGAAAGAAGACGAGCTGCTCGACTAAGTGGTATGTTCCGAGCTGTCGGTGGAGAGGGGGCGTGGAATGACATTAGTAGACGAATAAGTTTGTGTGGCGTCTTTAAAAGTAGGAAAGATCACTATATGAAAATAAAGTTGGAATTTAAGAGGACAAATTGGGCAAATATTCATTTATGGGAAGGGGGAGTTAGAGATTGGAATAACTTACCAAGGGAGGTGTTCAATACATTTCCAATTTTTTTGAAATCATTTAAGAAAAGGCTAGGAAAACAACAGATAGGGAATCTGCCATCTGGGCCACTGCCCTAAATGCAGATCACTGTTGATTGATTGATTGATATACCGTACACTGACTGAGCAAATGTCATGGGATAGCGGAGCACTGATGCGCAGGTGTGTTGTCTGCGCACCACACGCCCCCTGTGCCAGTGGCAGTTGTATAGGAGACCTTGTGAGCAGTGGCTGTGCATATGACAGTTGTAACATGGAACGTCGTCGTGAGCTCACATCGTTCGAACGGGGTATGGTGGTCGGTGCCCGACGGATGGGAAGTGCGATTTCGGAAGTGGTGCGGGAATTCGGCTTCACACGATCAACAGTGTCCAGGCTGCATCGTGAATGATTGAATGCGGGTGTCACCGTCCACAACAGACGAACGACCGGCCGTCCAGCCGCCCTCGATGACCGTGACCGGCGACATCTGAGACAGATTTTCAATAGTGACAGACGGGCAACCGTGCAACAAATCACGACTCAATTCAACACAGGCCGTGCTAGACACGTGTCCCAGTGGACAATCCGTAGGAACATGGGTTCTATGGGGTATGGGAATCGGCGCCGCACACGGGTGCCACTGTTAACCCAACGTCATCGGGCACAACGACGCGCATTTGTTGCCATTCACCAGGGATGGAGACTGGAACAATGGCGTAAGTGATATGGTCGGACGAATCACGATTTCAACTGTACCATGCCGATGGGAGGCACCCTGTATGACGCAGACCACATGAAGCGATGGATCCCTCCTGCCTCGAAGGTGTGGTCCAAGGCGCTGGTGTCTCTGTTATGGTCTGGGGTGCATTTTCCTGGTTTGGAATTGGCCCCCTAGTTGTTGTGGAAGGGACTTTGAATGGTACGCGGTATGTTGAGCTGCTCAGAGAGCATCTCCACAAATTTTTGGCCTGCCAGCGCCCAGACGGTTCTGCGGTGTTTCAACATGATAATGCCCCGCCACATCGCTCACACATCGCCCGGGAATGGTTCCAGGAACATGCAGCGGAGGACCAACGACTGCCATGGCCACCCAGGAGCCCCGATATGAACCCTATCGAGCATATCTGGGATGTTCTGGAACGCAGGCCCCGTGCCATGGATCCTGCACCCACGAATAGACCAGCATTGGCGGCCGCTCTGCAAAGATTTGGTGTCAGCTGCGTCCAGAGGACTACCAGGGACTTGCCGACTCACTTCCACGGCGTCTCACTGCAGTTCGCAGGGCCAGAGGAGGCCCTACACGCTATTAGGTGACTATCCCATGACATTTGCTAAGTCAGTGTATTTTACCCAGAATTCCGTAACGAAGCACGGTACATGAACTTGTTATACTATGTTTCTGAAGCATCAAAGTGCATCAGCACTTTCCTTTAATCCAAACAGGGTAGGTTTATTTACTGACTGCAGATAAAAATTAATTAACACAGTACCGAGGGAGTTGGGTGAGCTGTTTGGGCCACGTAGCTGTGAGCTTGCAATCAGAATATGACGGGTTCGAACCGCTCCGTCGGCAGCCTTAAAGATGGATTTCCGTGGTTTCCCGTTTTCACACCAAGCAAATGACGGGGATCTACATTAATTAAGGCCACTGGTACTACCTTCTCAATCCTAGCCTTTCCTCATCCTTGCGTCACCGAAATCCATCTACGTGTTAGTGCGACGCTAAACCTCCAGCAAACAATGAAATGAACACAGTAGCATTATGCACACGGAAATAAAAATGTCTCCAGCTCTAAGGAGTCTGCACCGTGCTTGATGTGTGCAACGGACGATTGTGTGTTCTTCTACGGTATTACAAAGTCAATTTCACGTCTCCATTGAATGTGCCATCAAATCCCTTCTTCGAATTAGTTTCCTTCTTGCCGTTTCTTCTGCACCATGGCTACAACATCATGTGATACTGTAGAGGTCGTTCTCATAATCTACAACATATGACACTTCAAAATGAACTTGCGGAGTTATCAGTAAGACTAGATAACTGAAGGTCATCTACCGAGACAAGAAGAATCTTCTATTAATATTGTTAATATAATGTAGGATTGTTTTGTTGTGTGTCTTTCGAGTGTCATCGTTTTGTGTCTTCAGCGGTGCATATGATGAATTTTTTAAGCCAAGAATCACAAACTGTCACGAAGGCGCTAACCTAACGCTTAGTTTTCTAAGGACTGCCAGACAAATCGGTAAAAAGAAAAAAAAACTCATGATATCCGCTGAAAGTCACTACGACCTTGGATCTTTCTTTGTTACCTGTTTAACTTTCCACGTGCAAGGCCCAGTTCCTCAGAATATGCGTAGAATGCCCGAACTGCTGACAACATATTGCAGGTTTCTGTTCAAAAGGCTATATAATGTAAAACGAGCAATATTTTGAGCTGAAATTATCTCCATGTGTTAATAAAAGTGATGATGATGCTTGTTGTTTATTTTATATTTTTTTACAAGTTTCTTTACGTCGCACCGACGATAGGATAGGAACGGGCTAGGAATGGGAAGAAAGTGGCCATGGCCTTAAAGGTATAGCCCCAGCATTTTCGTGGTATGAAAATGGAAAACTTTGGAAAACCATTTTCAGGGATGCCGACAGTGGGTTTCGAACCCACTATCTTCCGAATGCAAGCTCATAAGCTGCGCGCTTCTAAACGCACAGCCAACTCGCTTGGCGCTTATTGTTTAAAGGGGCCTAACATCTAGGTCATCGGCACCTAATGGTACGAGATGAGGCGACATGGATGAATTGTTAAAAATTAGAAACACTGAACTCGATAGCGGCAGTTTCTTAAATGCGGCCAGTATCCAATATTCGGGAGATAGTGTGTTCGAACCTCACTGTCGGCTGTCTTGAAGACGGTTTTCTGTGGTTTCCCATTTTCACACCAGGTAAATGTTGGGACTGTACCTCAATTAAGGCCACGCCCGCTTCCTTTACACTTTTAGCTTTTCCCTGTCCTATGGTCGCCATAAGTCCTATCTGTGTCGGTGCGACGTAAAGCAAATTGCAAATATAATAAAATTTTACATTACCCACTGACTAGAAATACTAAAAAAATAATGATGATGAAGAAGAATTATTATTAATTGAAAATAATTACTGGATCCAAATCGCAATGCCTTATTTTCTTGTAAAATGTTTTAAAATTGGATTTAAATGTGACAACATTTAGAAAAAGGCATTGCCTTTAAAGTAAAATTATATATTTCGTTTAAATTAGAAGTTTAAAGAACACGTTGAAAATACAGACAAAAGCAGAGGTAAAATAATAAAACAAGGTTATCAAAATTAAAAATTAAAGACAAATAGAGACTTCAGGTTTAAACATGATAAAACAGGCCACTATTCCTCACGAAACGGATGACGACGTCTGCTGACTGCCTGTCATCTCGTAGAATGAGGGGAATGGCCGGTGCAGATCGGTTATACCGTGGCCGATCCGAAGACGACATAATACCATTGCTCCTCTCCGAGAAACCCGAAGGGAAGTCTTCCATACCTTCATGGTTACTTTAATCGTTCTCAGTTTATTTGAAATAAGGATGGCCTGGCGCTCCATCTCCCAATGTGACATTATCAAATGTTTCAGCTATGAACGAATATTTGCCGGGCTGAGTGGCTCAGATGGTTGAGGCGCTGGCCTTCTGACCCCAACTTGGCAGGTTCGATCCTGGCTCAGTCCGGTGGTATTTGAAGGTGCTCAAATACGTCAGCCTCGTGTCGGTAGATTTACTGGCACGTAAAAGAACTCCTGTGGGATTAAATTCCGGCACCTCGGTGTCTCCGAAAACCGTAAAAGAGTAGTTAGTGGGACGTAAAGCAAATAGTATTATTATTATTAAGAACGAATATCACTGGCTGGAACGTTGTAAGCTAACGGAGACAATGTGACCACCTTCCTGGCGGCCCTATCAGCTAAATCGTTTCCCGCTACATCCAAACAGCTTGGGAGCCACAAAAACGTGTTTCTGGTGTTGTCAATCCAACATCCGGCCGGGAGGTCCTGGATACGCTGCACCAGAGGGTGCCGCTGGAAACTTGCATCAATGGATTGTAGCGAACTCAAGGAGTCAGTACACAACAGAAAGGGCCGACGCTCACTGGACAGCGCCTACCGCAGAGCTTCTAGGATAGCGTAGAGCTCTTCTGTGTATACACTTCAGGTTTCCGGTAGAGGAACAAGGAGTCTCTTATTGTCAAAAATGAACGCACAGCCTACTTTTGCTTCCGCCCGCCAACCCATTCGTGTAAATAACTACTGAGCCGGGGTACCTGCTAACAGCGGACAGGAAGAGCCTCGGATAAATGGAGGGGTCCGTATTCACTTTCTGGCCGGTGTGCAGATCCAGGATGAATTCAGGTCGTTCAAAATAAGGCCGCGGTGGAAGATGACTCCGCGAACCAGATTCAAGGATTTGTGCTCCTCCACTTTGATGGGGATTTCTCCAAATGGTCGCACTTAAGCAACTGATCGGCTTGCAGTGCTGTACGAGTCTTCAAATGCAAACGAACGTTGCGCATTTTCTTGAGATCTTCAAGTTCGCCGCAGACGCCTTCAATGTGTCTACTAAAAAGGATCGATTTTACCAGCTTAAAATCGTGCCCAGCGGTTCTGATAGCAACCAGAATTCTAGGGAAGCTGGATCCCATTCCTTCACGCTGCGCATGTTCCCAGGGAGTTGAACCTCTCAAGGAAACAAAAGTTAAAGGCTTCGGTGGGGGATCACCTTGGGAAGGTCGATGCCGTTTTGAAGCCATGGCCGAAATCATCCTCCCCGAATGCCACCCACTCGGATCAGGGGTCTCTGTAGCCGAACGAAGCTGCCAAGGTAATACTCACCTGGTCATGGCCGTTACTGCTCGGGGTCTGATGTTGGACGATACCTAATACGGGATGACTGAGGCAATGAGCACTAGGACTCCCTTCCTCCTGTCACCCGTAATATCATGCACCCCATAGAGTGTACGGAGCACTAAATATAGAGAATAAAATACAATAATAATATGTCCTTCTGGCATTCTGCTGTGCGGGGTCCTGTGTTGTCAGGCGGATACTACTGCAAGGGTACATGATGCTCCCACCCGCCGATCCCTGTGTGTCCACAAATGCGGGCTTTCGGGCGTAATCGCACACACAAGATGCCCATCTCCGAGCAGCACCCACATCAAAAATTTAAATTTGGAATCGGTGTACAACTAACCCTCAAAAAAAATAATAAAAATAAAAATAAAATAAAAATAAATAAATAAATAAAAAAATAAAGAGGGGACCATGACCACATGACCCTTTTAGTCGCCTTCTACGACTGGCAGGGATTACCTGTGAATGTATTTAGCCCCTCCCATCCACAGCAGGTCCAACACATGATATCAAACCGCAATCAATGTCCACGCCTAGGCCGCCCCTCTTAGTCACCTCTTACGACAGGCAGGGGATACCGCGGATGTATTCTGTATGTGCGTCCCCCACCCGCAGGGGGTCAACAGAACTGGAATAATTAATGAAGATCCTCAAATATCCAGTAAAATGTATAACGTTATTCTAATGTGAAATGGTAAAACAATATCTTACTACAATTAACTACCAAAAATTACTCAATAATCTCACTAAAATATATAACACCTAACGGTAAACGTAACAATACACTATTTACTACAAATTAGGAAGGAACTGGAAAGATCGTAAACTAAGTGGTGACGAAATATTTGAACAAAATCACACCAAACCATTAACCTCAATGAAAGTTGAGGTGCTAGCAGCAAACACCAAAGCCAAGTGCTCTAAGCAATCAACATAATCGGCAACACAGCGTCCTCTGAGCTAATAGGATTGCTTCTTTTCCCAACATGACGTCAAATGTCTAGTAAAAACTAGATCTGGACTGAATTTAGCTTTCTCAGTGAGTGTTGATGTACGCCCTCATGATGAAGCTGGCAACCAGAAACGAGTTCGTCGGAGTCTGAAAAGTAATGGGACTGATGAGTAGATAAGCGATCTATTTAAAGACGGCAGTGTATTATGGAAATGTGGAGATGTTCCTTGTCCTTTTGTGTTTTCATTTTGTTCTTATCTCCACTCTCTGCTGCTCTCTCCTCCCACAGTGACTTGTCATTGTACTTATTCTATTCCTTTTCATATTCCTGCCTTTTTATACCGGCATATCTTGTTTCTACACAAACTAGCGTACTGGCCTTCGGTTCAGAAGGTCCCGGGTTCGATTCCCGGCCGGGTCAGGGATTTTAACCTTAATTGGTTAATTCCAATGGCACGGGGGCTGGGTGTATGTGTTGTCTTCATCATCATTTTATCCTCATCATGACGCGCAGGTCGCCTACGGGAGTCAAATAGAAAGACCTGCACCTGGCGAGCCGAACCCGTCCTGGGATATCCCGGCACTAAAAGCCATACAACATTTCATCGTATTACAAACATTTGGCCATTACAGAAGATAAGTTATTTTTGTTGATTCAGAAAAAAACCTTGAGATATGTTTCGTTGTCGGCCCCTTGTACCGATCACGTGTCTGTGGAGTCTGTCCAGTTAACTTCTCTTGTGAAGTACGCAGCAATTTAACTGTAATTAACAGCCAACTTGTTGTTACACGCTACTCTTGGTATCATGATCATAGTCACAGAACCTCCTGTTTTACTTGGAATCCAAACCATAAGAACGTGGATTTTCATTTACAACATCACATTTATACCGGGAAGGATATGAAACACAGGCGCCTTCTTGAGAAGTCAGTGTAAAATTGTATGATCATGACAAGAGCAAAGAAAAACAAACCATTTCGGTACAGGCTACGGAAACTTTTGAAGAGTAGAAGGTAAAGGTCATGCAGCATAAAAAAAAAAAGGAAAGCATGATTAGGTCTAATAAACATGCTATTTCAAAAATTAAGATCCCAAAAAGGAATCATAATTTAATTTCATACGTTTATTTTCTTTAAAATAGTGTGGAAAGTGAAAGTTTACGACACTGTATTTACTTAGGCACTCAACTTCTGTCAACATGAAAACAATCCAGAAACATTTTCAATGCATGCAAACCGGTTACTTATATGTATACCAAATGGCTACACTGCGTCGTGTGGGCAAGTCAAAACGTCTGTCGACTTATTCTTGAATGATTTCGAGTCTTTTATGGACGCCATCAACTGTTTGATTCGTAGATCCTGAACTGAGCATAACGTGTTCATCATAATATTATTTAAATAAAAATACATTAAAGATAGTATAACATATTGTACGTTACAGGGGTGAAAGTATTTCACGTATTTGTTTCAACTCGCAAAACCTCACTTTCAGCCCTTGTAACGTAAAAGTAGTATTCCTTTCCAGCCTTTTCGTAGCCCCCTATGTTGTTTCCTGGAAGGGATGACTGAGCCAGTGCGGGGACCTCCCAGCCGGCTCGAGGACACGCCACGGTTTCTCTTCTATTATGCCGTTCGTCTGGTTTCCCCGTGCGCCTTCTCGAAGGTGAAACGAGAGCATTCCGTCTCTAGTGGAGCCCTGAAGATTCTAGTACTCCACCATCAGGATATAAAAAAAGGAGGCTAGCGGCGAACAGTCAGTCATTGTTGGAGTTCCGTAGTTGGTCCGGGATGGCAGTAATGCTAGTTGTCGTTCAATGTCCTGCCGGACTCAGAGTATCGTGTACTGAGCGGAGTACTGCATTGGAGTATTGTGTGTATACCACCGTGGACTGTAGACCGTTGTGGAGTCAGTGTGAGGAACACCTGGTGTGAGTAGAACTGGAGCAGTGTTAATTGCCGTTGTGAGGAATATTGTAGTGCTGTTAACACTGTTGAGTTGTCGTTACGTGACCACTGGTTAGTTGTCAACGAGTAGAACACTGTGTGGAGCGGTCACGTGAACTGTCTATGTTTACTGTGTGAGTGGGGGACTATCTCTGGACGAACAGTCGTGTGTTGTTGTGGTCAGCAGCCCTAAACCTGTCCGCGTGCAGCTGTAGTGAGTGAAGTGACTATACGGAACGTGCAAGCGAAAGTATCAGGTTAATTCCCGGAGGTAGAGGTAGAGGTGTTCTGCCACAGGGCCTACTTCAACATTTGACCCTACGTTACTGACGGTAAAAGCCTCTGCCGAACCTTCACTCTTCCATGGGCTTTGATTCGTGTTATTTTGCATTCCTCACAGTAAATCTGGAGAAATATTTGGATCGTATCCTGTTTAAGCCTCCACGTGCTTTTCCTAAATCTAGACACAAGTATATTTGATTTTACATGTTTTACGTCGCACTAACTACATTTTATTGTTTTCCGGAGATTCCGAGGTGCCGAAATTTTGTCCAGCGGGAGTTATTTTACTTGCCAATAAATCTACCGACACGAGGCTAACGTATTTGAGCACCTTCAAATACCACCGGACTGAACCACGATCGAACCTGCAAAGCTGGGCTGAGAAGGCCAGCACTCTCCCGTCCGATCTACTCAGACCTAGACCAAAATACCAATAATAATTACGCACATTTTAATGCCCAATTTCGATTCTCCGAAGACTCGTAACATCGACTAAAGAAAGGGAAGATAGCTGAAAAGCGAACTCCCTGGGTCTCACAGACGTTATACTATCAGAATTCCTTTTTGTTATTGATTTAAGTACCGGTACTAACCTTCTATGCTCAAGGCTGAGAGGTCCAATTCCATCACAGTCGCTTAACACTTGGTCACTTGAGCTTGTTTAAATGCAAGACATCCGTGTTTGTAGTTTTACTAGCACGTTTTATTTATTTATTTATTTATTTATTTATTTATTTCTGGTATGACTTTTAGTGCCGAAAGTGTCCGGGGACATGTTCGGTTCACCTCGTGCAGCTCTTTCTGTTTGACGCCCATAGACGATCTGCGAGTCTGGATGATGATGATGATTAGGAGAGGGTGAAACTTTGTGTCAGCACGTAGCCTACTCCTGTCGAATAACACCAAGGGGTCTGCTCAAAGCTTTATATCCCCATCCGATGGCCTAATCACCATCAATAGCGCCATATGCCCTCACTCTATATGTGCACTGCGTAGATGTTTCGAACTGAATCCAAGATTTTGGAACGCAATCTAGCAATTAGAAATTGTATACCATTTCTGATGCTGAAAATATTTTCGACTAACGGGACTCGAACCGTCTAACCACGGTGTCAGACTTGACGCCTTAACTGTCATGGCCACCAGGCGCGCTACTCTACTATCACGTTAAAGAGCCCTTTCTCAGGGAAAAATTCTGACACTCTTGTGTCTGTTACGGGACTAGATAACAATGCTGAAATGACACACAGGCCTGAAATGTAGGGCAGCTGACCAAAATGACTTGTATCTGGTGCAGTTACGACGTTTTATGCATATACAACTATTTAAAATGAATTTGATTTAATTAAACTGTTACATTAACTGTTTACATACTTGAACATTTCATTTGCTACAACAGGATAGGATTGGTTTATAGAACAATTTACATTATACTGTATATTTCTCTGAAGAATAAATTTTTGCTGGAAAATATTAAATATATTTACTTTGAGAAAAATCATTTCTCTCGACATGCCGTGTGTACAAATACATTGATATTACTATCTAAATATTTGTTTAAATATTCTAATTGATCACAACATTTTGTACCATCTGTTCAAAACAGTGTTCATGTAATAAATCAAATTGACTGCTCAGTATTTTTCATTACAATTTTCTTACATTAATAGTTTACATATCTGAAGATTACATTTGCTACAATAGGGTTGGGTTGCTTTTACCAACAATATACATTAAATTGTTTCTCTGAAGAAGGAATGTTTGCTAGTACATCTATTTTACTTTAAAAACAAAACAACCCATTTATTCTAGTTGTCCACAACTTTTTGTATAATGTTTAATGTATAATATTTAATAAACCTACTGACTGTTCAATATCTTTCATTACAACTTTCTCAGACAATCAAATCCATTTTAAAGAAGTGATTTTAAAACAGACAAAGATCCTCGTAAACTGGCGCCAACCAAACGATTGATTCTGGAAGTTTGTAAGCCGAATCTGTTCAAGAAATTCGTAAGAAAGACCTACTTATAGTGCCACGTGCCTCTACTATTAAGCCAAATACTTCCAGCTCTTCTAAATCGTACTTTCCCCTGTAAAATTCAATTGTAGGTGTGTAGATGTTCCTCTTTTCAGCGTTAACCTCCTCAGGCTGGCCAGTGTGATGCTCCATTCTGACTTCGGGTTCGATTACATCACCTTTTTTGCTGTCATATTCAAAGGCTATCATATCGATTCTTCTGGTGCTCCCGTATTTTGACACGCCCTGAACCTCTTCGCAAACGGTATAACCCTTTCCACGAAGCTCTTCGGCAATTAATGATCTTATTTTACACTTAAGAAAATAGAAATTGCAACACCATGAAGGCATTGGTCGTTTGTGTTGATTTTCAAGATATGGAACGATGCCATGTAGGTATGTAAACGATCAAAGTTTGGATTGTTGCTACAGGTCTCCTCACGTGATTGGTCGCGGAGGAATCAACTCCAGTATACGGACTCTGGTGTAGCGTAGTTGACTTGCAGTCTGTGCAGTGAAGTGTTCCCCGTCAAACATGCCTCGACGACAGAGAAGAGCTCGCTATCAACAACTGTCGCCGTTTGAGAGGGCTCGGATAATTGGGCTGTGTGAGGCTGGATTATCGCTAAGGACTGTCGCTGCACGTGTTGGCCGACAGGCATCTGCGGTACAATGTGTATGGCAGCAGTAGTCAAATGAAGGTACCCACACTCGTAGACCTGGCACAGGCCCACCGCGACAGACAACTGTGGGAGAGGATCGCCGCATCATTCGGATGGCCCGGATGGAACCCCATGCAACAGCAGTGCAAATTCGAGCAGCTGTGGGCCCACGTTACACAACAAACAGTTGGTAATCGCCTGCGTGCAGCTGGCTTACGAGCCCGTGTCCCTGCAGAAGGTGTTCCATTGACCCCACACCAGCGACGTGTAAGGCTGGCCTGGTATCGAGAAAGACGTGGGTCGACGAATGGCATAGGGTTGTCTTTAGTGATGAATTGTGCTTCTGTCTTGTTCGCAGTGATCGCCGGAATCGTGTGGGCCGACGTACCGGGGAGAGGGGCCGCCCAGATCTTATTGTCGAGAGGCACACAGGGCCAACACCAAGCATTATGTTCTGGGGAGCTATTAGCTTTAATGTGAAATCACAATAGTGCTTGTTGAGGGCACTATGACTGCTCGACAGTACGTTGATAGGGTACTCAATCCAGTGGTTGTCCCTATGATGGCGAACATTGCTAATGGGATGTTTCAGCAGGACAATGCCCGGGTTCACACTGCACGCACCTCCTGAGAAGCTCTCCACGACATCACAACCTTAGAATGGCCCGCCAGATCCCGGACCTCAGTCCTATTCAGCATGTGTGGGACATGATGGGTCGACAACTGGCCAACCGTCCTCAGCCACCCACAACTCTGGAACAATGACCCGTGCAGTGCAGCAAGCATGGGCCACAATTCCTCAGGAAGCGATCCAGGGCCTTATTGACTCCATGCCTTAGACGAATTCACCAATGCATTGCAGCTCGTGGTGGGCACATCCTGTATTGATTGTTGTCCAAACTTGC
The DNA here is from genome assembly GCF_040414725.1 of Anabrus simplex. NCBI lineage: Eukaryota > Metazoa > Arthropoda > Insecta > Orthoptera > Tettigoniidae > Anabrus > Anabrus simplex. Next base: position 311,972,296 of record NC_090267.1, on the reverse strand, counting down.
GGTCAGAGGGACCTGAAAGTGTAATCATTGAATCACAACCGAACACTTGTCCTGCATGTTCAATTGCAGCAATGTAACACCACTTCTTCTGGGTGTTGCAATTTCCATTTTCTTCAGTGTATGATGGCGGGAGTTTCTTAATGTATCACCATAAGGGCAGTTTCCCAAGATGTGACACAGTGTTTCATTCTTTCTGCCACATCTGTAACAGAGACTGCCTTCTTGAGATATCCTGGAGATACTTCTAACTGACGAAACATTAGTTGGCATTTTCATTGCCTCGCGCCATTCACTATAACTTATGTAAGATATTGATGGTACTTCACCCAGATATATTTCTTATGCAGCTTTACTCCTAGTCCGTTTTGAGGTAATTTAACACCATTTAACAATCTCCTTCACGGAGTTCACTGCGTATTTTACTTGTATCAGGAAGATTGGTTTTCTGATTTAACATGGAAATAGGATTCAAGACGCTGAGTGTGTTCAAGCAATCCATAGTCTCTGCCGCGGGGTCCCGAGTTGTAAGTACGTAATCATTAGCAGTCCTAATGGAGTGTGTTGCAGGCATTTTTGTGCTGTAGGCTGACTTCCCAATCGGATTTTATACTTTTCTCTTTCCACAATCTCTGGTCTTATGCATTTCTCATTCAGTGTGGTCCCACTGCTCACCTCAGGGCAGTAGATCAAGTTATGACGGACGTCCCCTTTTCCCTGTCCCTCTTTTGAATAACATCTCACACGCTGTTTTGTGAGTGCCAGTCCATTCCGGCTATATGTCCACTCCAGCTCCATTTCTTGTACCGGGCTTCTTTCTGAACACTTCTTATGTCAGTTCGTTTAGCTTAATTTATGTATTACGTTGATGATTCCTAAGATAAATCCCCAGCAAGTTTCTTTCTGTCCTTCGCTGAGAAACTTCGAGTTTATTTAGCTATTGTTTAGTCAATAATTAACCCTCAGCACCATATGTGCGGACAAACAAAACGTAGGATTTCATTACATTCTTCTTGATGTGTGAAAAATGACTCTCGAGAATTAAATTAAGTGGCCAGTACTTTATCGAGGCATTTACTCTTGTTCTTCCGATCTCTTTATTTAGAAAATACACTGTTTGTCCTAAATACACATAATCTTCAACATAATTAATGATATCTCTCTTACCTCTTCTTTGACGATGTTGATCATAACTTTCCTGCTTCACTTATGAGAAGTGATCTTGGTTTGCTAGTACAAAACATTCATCATAGTTTGAACCTATACTGTACTTGACTCCCTGGAAACAGACCAATATTATTCACAAAACTCAGATTTGACAGTTTTCTGGACCAAGGACCAAGGGGGGGGGGATGTTTTCATTCCCCTCCCCGAAGGGGAGGGGCGGGCCACCTAGAAGGTAACGCCTTCTCTCTGGCCAGGAGATTTGGCGGGGTTCGGGGATTTGGAATTGTTTGAAGTTAGAAAGGGGGAGCGTTGGGTTTTAGTGAATTGGGGGGGTTTGACCTCTTGGCTAAGTGTGTAGCATGTGCCCTTGTGCTTTTTATTCAGAATTTCTTACAATGGTTACATGTGATTACAATAGAATACAAAGGTTATACATTAGTTTCTTACTTGCTAGTGAGTAGGATGGGAAGGATTTGTTGGTAAAATGCGGTGATGTTTGCTAGGGACGTGAGTAGAAGGTGGAGGAGGTTCGTATTATGGTGTGGATTCGGGAGATGGTGTTGGGGACGGGGTTGGTTGCGAGGTGGGTTTGGGCGGTTTTGGGTTTTGGGTGGGGAGCGAGATGGTTCCACACGGTGTTGCTTCCCGAAGAGCTGAATTCCGTGTTGGATGAGGCGCTCTGTCTCTTCGGGAAGCTGTAGATGTAGTCGTACCATGTAGGTCGGTCCGGCTGCATTTTGTATTCTGGTGACTTTCTTGGGTTGGAGTCCTGTGTTTCTAATTTCCTGCAGGATGAGCTCCGGTGGGATGGCTGGATTGATGCCTCGGATGACGCAGCTGCTGGTGCTTTCTTGAGTTGGTATTGATGGTGACTGGGTAGTTCGGTGAGGCCCGGACTCGGACTCGGGAGCTGGTGGTGGTGGTCGTTCTGGTTCCATTGCACTGTTGTGGACTTCTTCTTCTGTTGTTGGTGGCCGGGTAGGGCTGGGGAGAGTTGATGTGGTGGGAGACATCATGATGGGAGTGGAATGGGCCATGGTTGTTGTAGTTACAGGGGTAAGGGGAGCGGTTCGGGCAGGGGTAGTAGCAAGGGTGGTGGTGATGGTAGTTACTGGGGTGGTGAAAGGATGGGTTGACGGTTGGTGTGGTGGGAGGTATGGAGGGGGGGTGTAGGGTGGTGGAGGTATCTTCGTTGGTGTTCGAGGTGGCTGGGGTGGCTGGGTTCCCGGGTCCGGTCCGAGATCGTTATCCATGTACAGTGGGCATGGCTCTGCAATGTGAGGTTTACCGTGGATATATATACCATATCTGATGGCTGCGTGTGCTGCCCGTTCTGTGGCTAGCTTGATTAGCACTCTGTCAGTGGGGGTGAAGTCAACTTGGATTCTTGAAAGATTGATTGCTGGAACTCCTTCGTTCTTGAGGTAGGCCAGTAGAGCTGCATCGCTGAGGGAGAGATCTACACCGTATAGGATGATGTTTGGCATGGTAGGGGAGGCCGGCTTCCTGTTTGGTGCCTGGCCTGATTTTGCTTTATTGGGACGGCTAGGGCTCGATAGTAGAGTTGTGGTGTCCCCTAGCCGTAATAAAAACGGTGTAGATCGTTTCTCGGATGATGGAGAGGCGGCCCAGTTTTCTGCCATCGATGTTAATGCCATATTTCTCATTATGCTTTTTCGATTGTAGTTGCAGCATCGTATCTACATTTCTCGACTTCCTGATGGGGTGTGAAAGTGTATCCTTAGCCGGGCTGAGTGGCTCAGACGGTTGAGTGGGACGTAAAAACAATACTGCAACATTATGATGATTATTATTAAGTGTATCCTTCTGCGTGGACTGCAAGTATAAGGATTGATTAATTGAAACATAGAGAGAGCTGGTAACATTCCAAATAACTGATGGGACAGCCAAGAGATGGCAGCAGTGCATGGTTTGGTGTTTGTAATAACAGCTCATAATGTGGTCAATCTAAGACAAGCGAAGAAAAATTTGAAACATTCGTGTTTAATGGTTACGACCAAACGAATGCAATGTGTTATGATTTAATTCTTGTGCAGAGAAGTGCTTTTACCGGGAAATCTGTCACGAGGTGCGTTGTGCTCTATGGTAACGCACATCATCACGTTGCCAGAGGCGCTGGGGTCTTATGTATCACCCGCCTTACAACCAAGATATTTCTCCTTGCGACAGTTACGTTTTTGTTCTACTTAAAAAATCCCTGAAGATTTAGTGTTTTACCAACGATGAAGTGTTACAAGTAGTGGTACGAAAATACTGCAAAGTTTGGGCTGGGAAGACTTGGGTCTAAGCAGACGAGCTGCTCGACTAAGCGAGGAGTTCCGAGCTGTCAGTGGAGACATGGCGTGAAATGGCATTAGTAGACGAATAAGTTTGAGTGGAGCTTTTAAAGGTAGGAAAGATCATAATATGAAGATACAGTTGGAATTCAAGAGGACAAATAGGAAGAGGAATTAGGGCATGGAATAATTTATCAAGGGAAATGTTCCATAAATTTCCAAGTTATTCGAAACTATTTAGGAAAAGACTAAGTGAACAACTGGTAAGGAATCTGCCACCTGAACGACAGTCCTAAATAGGGATCAATGATTATTGATTACTTGCTTGCTTGATTGATTGATTGATTTACCTATCATGCGGTTTCGTGTGCTGTGGAAGATTGGGTTAACGAGCAACTAGCATCCTTCATTGTGGAGGTTTTATATAAACTTGTTTGACATTGTAACAGATAGGAGTGATTACCGGTAGACTTTCTCAAACTATCATAAGTATGCTATCATTTTGAATTAATGCATTTCCCTTAGTAATTGGCTAGGAGCGTTTAGCACACTCGTTTGCTCTGGTGATGTTTGAAATTCGGTATGACGGACTCCATAAGACATAGGAAATTTTGGGAAGACATACTGATCCATGACCGCTACACAGCCTCTCATAATTGACGAAACTTGATCGGTGCAGGGCTCTAGGCACGCACTTCCTTCTCGGCGGCATCTCTACACGATAGAAGTTGGATTTCCTTGGGAGCCAGGCCTCCTGCAGAGTGCCAGAGGTGATCAGATGGGTGGGGCATGATCTGACAGCAGGTTTCTGCATCGTTTGAGGGCGAGAGACGTTGGAAGATGCACCAGTTACCACATTTCAACCGACGTGAATAGTCCTCATACGAAGACACCACCATCACCACTGGCCTGAACTTTACCCTTCTGGCAAGAGGAACCCATTGCCTCATATGCTTGGAGACTCACTTCTACCCTGCCATAGACGAATACTAATTGGTACCTCGAGTCATCTGTCCAGAAGACATTTTTCCATCCTTTGAGAGTCGACTGACTTTTGGTCATGTCATTCTTAGCGTTGTGACGAGCGGTGAACAAGGCTACCCTAATCGGGTAGTGGCTTCTCTTCCCATTACGAGGATATAGTTCTGTATGCTATGGTCTCTCACCGCTTTAATGTTGGGCAGCTAGGAAGGCACGAGTGGCCTGCTGCACTGTAGGTCGCCTACCCACTCTTACCATCCCATTTATGCAACGGCGACCTCTATCATCAACAAGGTGTACGCTACAATCGAAAAAGCATAATGAGAAACATGGCATTAACGTCGATGGCAGAAAATGTTTGTGGATAAATTGATTTGTTTTCATGGAGTCACGTACAGTAGATGTAAACTATGATGAATGTGTTGTATGAACACAGCAAGTTCACTTCTCATCAGTGAAGCAAGAAATGTTGAAGATTATGTGTCTTCTAAATAAAGAGATTGGAAGAACAAGAGGAAATGCCTTCAATTATCAAGATCCATTTTCCAGACATCAAGGGAAATGTAATGATATTCTGTGTTTTGTGGTGTTCGAATCAACCACTCCCCAATGAAAGCTGACAGTAACACATGTATCGCGTAGTCATCTCGCTTGATCCTTGTTTCCCCCTTTCCTGCCCAGCGTTCCTTGCGTCCATGAGCAGTTTGACCACAAATGTTTATGACTGCATTTTTCGACAAACCCATACACCTGAGCGAAGCTCTCCACTTTCCTTTTTTCTTCTATCATGCGAGTTAGCTACGCGGTTCAAGTCCCGTTGCTGTGAGCTTACATTCGGAATATGGAGTGTTCAATCCCACTATCGGCAGTCCTGAAGGTGATTTTCCGTTTCCCATTTTCACACCAGGCAAATGGTAGGGCTGTGCCTTAATTAAAAACACGGCTGCTACTTCCCAATCCTAGTCCTCTCCCATTCTTGTGTCACCAAAATATTTTGATGGGTTAGTGCGACCTTAAACCACTTGCAAACAGCCTGTTTCTTCTAACAGTTTAAGGTTGCATTTACACAGTTACAGTTTTAGGCGATACTAGGATAACAAAGGGCTATAACTAAACAGGAACCAGTCATTAACGTAATAATTAAGGTGCAACTGCAGTATTTGGATGTAAAATTTAAATATCATAGGCTCTCCCGCTCCTCTGACGTAAATTCTACTTCTCGTAACTTCTAGAATAAATACTCGCCACCGGGCCTAACCCGGCAGGTTGAACGAGACCCTGTTGCCTGGTGGATGTACGAGAACATGATCTTGGACTGTAATAATTTTCCAGGTGAGACATAGAGGGCAAGTAATGTGAGATATCTTCTTTTATTATCATATTCGTCGTTCTTGATGGAATTGGGGGAGTCATCGAAGTAAATAGTTCAGTTTTTATGAGTTTCGACTTGATGGCCTTAACCCTACAACTGCTACAGGTTTATCTGTCAAATGGAGCAGTTATTTTCCTCAATATACACTATGAAAATATACTCATGCCTGTAATCACATAATAATCCTAATAAAACCATATTATACACCAATAGAAAACTGAAAGGCTGATCTACATGAATATGACAGAAATTTAAAAAAAACATATTGTAACGATTTATAACTATCGTCAAAAAAAATTATAATTGTTTTGAACAAATCAATCAATCAATCAATCAATCAATCAATACTGATCTGCATTTAGGGCAGTCGCCCAGGTGGCAGATTCCCTATCTGTAGCTTCCCTAGCCTTTTCCGAAATGATTTCAAAGAAATTGGAAATGTATTGAACATCTCCCTTGGTAAGTTATTCCAATCCCTAACTCCCCTTCCTATAAATGAATATTTGCCCCAGTTTGTCCTCTTGAATTCCAACTTTATCTTCATATTGTGATCTTTCCTACTTTTATAAACGCCTTTCAAACTTATTCGTCTACTAATGTCATTCCACGCCATCTCTCCGCTGACAGCTCGGAACATACCACTTAGTCGAGCAGCTCTTCTTCTTTCTCTCAATTCTTCCCAACCCAAACATTGCAACATTTTTGTAACGCTACTCTTTTGTCGGAAATCACCCAGAATAAATCGAGCTGCTTTGCTTTGGATTTTTTCCAGTTCTTGAATATGGTAATCCTGGTGAGGGTCCCATACACTGGAACCATACTCTAGTTGGGGTCTTACCAGAGACTTATATGCCCTCTCGTTTACATCCTTACTACAACCCCTAAACACCCTCATAACCATGTGCAGAGATCGGTACCCTTTATTTACAATCCCATTTATGTGATTACCCCAATGAAGATCTTTCCTTATATTAACACCTAGATACTTACAATGATCCCCAAAAGGAACTTTCACCCCATCAACGCAGTAATTAAAACTGAGAGGACTTTTCCTATTTGTGAAACTCACAACCTGACTTTTAACCCCGTTTATCAACATACCATTGCCTGCTGTCCATCTCACAACATTTTCGAGATCACGTTGCATTTGCTCACAATCTTGTAACTTATTTATCACTCTATAGAGAATGACATCATCCGCAAAAAGCCTTACCTCCGATTCCACTCCTTTACTCATACCATTTATATATATAAGAAAACATAAAGGTCCAAAGGGAATTGTTGAAATATTTTGCTTTAAGGAAACAATTTCTGATAGATAATTTATTTCTGAAATATGATAGGGCCTATTCTGAAAAACACCAGTATGTTCTTACCTATTCCCCCACAGTTCTTCACTTTTCATTTCGAATGCTAAGTAAAACTCCGTCTTGGAATTTCCACTTTTTTTACCATTAATAATTAAACTGTTGCAATTTTGGACACATTCTGCTGTAAAATGGAGATCACGGATACGGCTTTTATCACTCAAAGGCAAATTTGATAGTTTGCATTCGGTTTGATTTTTTTGCTAGGGGCTTTACGTCGCGCCGACACAGTTAGGTCTTATGGCGACGATGGAATAGGAAAGGCCTAGGAGTTGGAAGGAAGCGGCCGTGGCCTTAATTAAGGTACAGCCCCAGCATTTGCCTGGTGTGAAAATGGGAAACCACGGAAAATCATTTTCAGGGCTGCCGATAGTGGGATTCGAACCTACTATCTCCCGGATGCAAGCTCACAGCCGCGCGCCTCTACGCGCACGGCCAACTCGCCCAGTTTGAAATTTGTTAGAACAAGAGCATTTTTTACTGCGCTTCTCGATACTTAGGAACTAGAAATACGTCATTTGCCAGTAACTACAAAGAGCGAATGTTGAAATGTAGATTGTTGTATTATACTACCGATTTGTTTAGCATTTATGTTTTGTTGGTAGTGATATAACCGGAAATATAGATACTAGTAACAAACGTTACACAATGTTCGAGTGATGTGATTGAAAACTGAAATGCGTTGGTCTATAAAATAAGATAACAATTCTCGATTAAAGTAATTGTGGTCTAATGTTTCATCTATCTATCTATATATATATAAAATAGCTTGTCCTGACTGACTGACTGACTGATTCATCATCGCCGAGCCAAAACTACTGGACATAAAGAAATGAAATTTTGGGGTTACATTCATATTAATATGTAGGTGCTCGCTAAGAGAGGATTTTTGGATATTCCGTGGCTAAGGGGGTGAAAAAGGGGGTTAATTTTTAAAATGAGAATATCTGTATCTCAAAACCTTAAAGATTTAGAGTAATAAAAATTGGCATTTAGAATCTTCTTTAAAAATAAGGAAACACGTATTTTTTTGTTTTCAGAAAATCCCAATAGGAGGGGTGAAAACGGTGAAAAAGGGGTTGAATGCCTTTAATCAGGATACCGGTAATTATATCTCAGAAACTGAAGATATTACAGACCTGAAAATTGGTACACTTGATCTCTTTTAAAAATAAAGAAACACGTATTTTTTGTTTTTGGAAAATCGAATTAATCGGAGGGTGAAAAGGGGGTGAATTTTTAAAATGAGTGAATCTATATCTCCAAATTTTTTAAGTTTGCAGATGTAAAAATTGGTATTTAGAATCTTCATTAAAAATAAAGAAATACATATTTTTTTTTTTGTTTTCGGAAAATTGCAATAGGAGTAAAAAGGGGTGAAAAAGGGGTTGAATGCCTGTAATGAGGCTACTTATATCTCAGAAACTGAAGATATTACAGACCTGAAAATTGGTGTTTGGGATCTCCTTTAAAAATAAAGAAACACCTATTTTTTGTTTCTGGAAAATCCAGTTAAGGGGGGAGTTAAAAGGGGGTAATATTTTAAAATGTGTGTATCTATATCTCAAAACTTTTAAAGGTTATAGATGTGAAAATTGGTATTTAGAATCTCCTTTAAAAATAAAGAAACACGTATATTTTGTTTTCGGAAAATCCTAATAGGAAGGGTGGAAAAGGTTGGAAAAGGGGTCGAATGCCTTTCATGAGTCTACTTATATTTCAGAACCTGAAGATATTACAGACCTAAAAATTGGTGTTTGGGATCTTCTTTAAAAATAAAGAAACAAGTATTTTTTTGTTTTTGGAAAATTCAATTAATGGGGGTGAAAAGGGGGTGATTTTTTTAAAATGAGTGTATCTATATCTCAAAACTTTTAAAGTTTATAGATGTAAAAATTGGTATTTATAATCTCCTTTAAATATAAAGAAACACGTATTATTTTGTTTTCGGAAAATCCCAAGAGGAAGGGTGAATAATGGGTTGAATGCCTTTAATGAGGCTACTTATATTTCAGAACCTGAAGATATTACAGACCTGAAAATTGGTATTTGGGATCTACTTTAAAAGTAAAGAAACACGTATTTTTTCGTTTTTGGAAAATCCAAATATTGGGGGGTGAATTTTTTAAAATGTGTGTGTCTACATCTTAAAACTTTAAAATTTACAGACGTAAAAATTGGTAGTTAGAATCTCCTCTAAAAATAAAGGAACACGTATTTTTTTTGTTTCCTGTAAATTCCAATAGGAGGGGTGTAAAAGGGTGAAAATGGGTTGAATGCCTTTAATGAGGATACATATATCTCAGAAACGAAAGATATTACAGAACTGAAAATTTGTATATGGGATCTCCTTTAAAAATAAAGAAATGCGTATTTTTTAGTTTTGGGAAAATCCAATTAATGGCGGTTAAACAGGAGTGACAAATTGGGGTGAATTTTTTGCAAGACTATATCTACAGAATATCTTGGAAACGTAAAATGTTACAGACGAAAAAAGTGGGTGTTTGGAATCTTCTGTAAATGTAAAGAAACATACGTGATTTGTTTTTCGAAACTCCACTTAAGGGGAACTCAAAAGGGGTGAAATTTTAAAATGAGAATTTTCACAGTATATCTAAAAAAACTTAACATGTTACAGAAGTGAAAAATGGTATTTTTTTATCTCTTTTAAACATAAAGAAACGTGTATTTTTAGTTTTCGGAAATACCACTTGGGTAGAAGGGGGCGGGGTAAAATGACTGAAAATGGTGTTGAATTATTTTAATTAGGCTACTGATATCTCAAAAATGAAGATGTTACAGATATGAAATTTGATATTTGCAATCTGCTTTAAAAGTGAAGAAACACGTATTCTCGGAAAATCCAATGAAGGGGGGTGGGGGTGAAAGAATTGAAAAATTAATTGACTTCATTGTATGAGAATACATACATCTAATAAAAACTAAAGTTGTTACAGACGTGAAAATTCGTATTTGGATCTCCCTTAAAAACAAAGAAAAACGCGTTTTTGGGGGGAAACCATCTTGGAGGGCGGGAGTGTAAAGGAGTTGAATTCCTTTCATGAGGACACATAAATCAAAAACTGAAGAAGTTAGAGTCGTGATAATTGGTATTTAGAAGATCCTGTACTATTAAAGAAACAAGTATTTTTTGCAGGAAAATTCACTTGGGGAGGGGGGGGGGGGTAGTGTGAAATGAAGTGAAAAAAGTCAATTATATTTATGGGGATACTTATATCTCAAAACTGAAGGTAATAGACGTGAACATTGGTGTTTGGAATCTCCCTTAAACATAAAGAAACAAGCCTTCTTTTAAATTTTTGCGGGGGGGAGGGGTGGCGGTAAATAAACTTAACGGTGGTGGGGTGTAGAAGGAGGTGAGACCAATTGATTTTACTGTTATTAATGTACTTATAAGGATCCTCCGTTGCTCAGGCGGCAGCACACCGGCCTCTCACAGCTGGGTTCCGTGGTTCAAATCCCGGTCACTCCATGTGATATTCGTGCTGGACAAGTTTTTCTCCGGATACTCCGGTTTTCCCTGTCATCAGCCATTCCAGCAACACATAATAATAATAATAATAATAATAATAATAATAATGCTCCGGACCGTCGTCAAATGTGCGGACCGCGCTGGAAACGGCTCCTGGACGGGTAATGACTAAGAATGCAGTCCGGCCGCGGGTTCAGTGCCGCCAAGGCACCCAATATGACACCACGCCGGATCTCCTGAAGGATTTTATCCATATTAAAAATGATTATAGGAAAAGATGGCAAAGATTTACGGACCCAACTGACCGGGAGGAATACCTGAGCCTAGCCCGGGAAGTACGAAATCGATTGCTGGAAAGAAAGATTGAAAAATGGGAGGAAACGTGCGTAAAATAATAGAAAACGAGTCAGATCGCGAATTTCGGGGGATTATATATCTAAAACAATAAGCATTCAATTATATATCTCAGTATAATACCGTAGCGAAGCACGGGTATCTTGCTAGTATATATATAAAATAGCTTGTCCTGACTGACTGACTGATTCATCATCGCCGAGCCAAAACTACTGGACATAATGAAATGAAATTTTGGGGATACATTCATATTAAGATGTAGGTGCTCGCTAAGAGAGGATTTTTGGATATTGCGTCGCTAAGGGGGTGAAAAATGGGGTTGAAATATTAAAATAAGTGCACCTATATCTCAAAACTTTAAAAGTTTACAAATGTAAAAATTGGTATTTAGAATCTTCTTTGAAAATAAGGAAACACGTATTTTTTTGTTTTCAGAAAATCCCAATAGGACGGGTGAAAAAGGGTGAAAAATTGGTTGAATGCCTTTAATCAGGATACCGGTACTTATATCTCAGAAACTGAAGATATTACAGACCTGAAAATTGGTACTTTTGATCTCTTTTAAAAATAAAGACACACGTGTTTTTGTTTTTGGAAAATCCAATAAATGGGAGGGGGAAAAAGGGGGTGAATTTTTAAAATGAGTGTATCTATATCTCAAAACTTTGAAAGTTTACAGATGTAAAAATTGGCATTTTGAATCTTCATTAAAAATAAAGAAACACGTATTTTTTTGTTTTCGGAATATCCCATTAGGAGGGGGGGGGGAAAGGGGTGAAAGAGGATTGAACGCATTTAATGAGGATACTTATAACTCAAACTTAAGATATTACAGATATGATAATTGGTGTTTGGGATCTCCTTTAAAAATAAAGAAACACGTATGTTTTTTTTTTTGGAAAATCCAATTAATCGGGGGGTGAAAAGCGGGTGAATTTTTAAAATGAGTGTATCTATATCTCCAAACTTTGAAAGTTTACAGATGTAAAATTTGGTATTTAGAATCATCATTAAAAATAAAGAAACACGTATTTTTTTGTTTTCAGAAATTCTCAGTAGGACGGGTGAAAAAGGGTGAAAAAAGGGATTGAATGCCTTTAATCAGGATACCGGTACTTATATCTCAGAAACTGTAGAAATGACAGATCTGAAAATTGGTACTTTTGATCTCTTTTATAAATAAAGAAACACGTATTTTTTGTTTTTGGAAAATCCAATTAATGGGAGGGGGAAAAGGGGCGTGAATTTTAAAAATGAGTGTATCTACATCTTAAAACTTGAAACGTTTACAGATGTAAAAATTGGTATTTAAAACCTCCTTTAAAAATACAGAAACATGAATTTTTTTTTCGGAAAATCCCAATAGGAGGGATGTAAAAGGGTGAATAATGGGTTGAATGTCATTAATTAGGATACATATATCTCAGAAACTGAAGATATTACAGAACTGAACATTTGTACATGGGATCTCCTTTAAAAATAAAGTAACATGTATGTTTTGTTTTTGGAAAATTCAATTTCTGGTGGTTAAACAGGAGTGACAAATTGGGGTGAAATTTTTGAAAGACAATATCCACAGAATACCTGAGAAACGTAAAATGTTACAGACGTAAAAATTGGTATTTGGAATCTCCTGTAAATGTAAAGAAACATAGGTGATTTTTTTGGAAACTCCATTTAAGGGAAACTAAAAACGGGGTGAAATTTTAAAATGAGGATTTCTACAGTATATCTCAAAAACTTAACGTGTTACAGAAGTGAAAAATGGTACCTTTTATCTCTATTAATATTCAACGTGTATTTTTTGTTTTCCGAAATACCACTTGGCTGATTGGGGGGGGGGGGTGTAAAGTGACTGAAAATGGTGTTGAATTATTTTAATTAAGCTACTGAGATCTCAAAAATGAAGATGTTACAGACGTGAAATTTGATACTTGGATTCTGATTTAAAAGTAAAGAAACACGTATTCTCGAAAAATCCAATGAGGGGGGGGGGGTGAAAGGAATGAAAAATTAATTGATTTAATTGTATGAGAATACTAACGTCTAATAAAAACTAAAGTTGTTACAGACGTGAAAATTGGTATTTGGATCTCCTTTAGAAACAAAGAAACACGTGTTTTTTTTTGGGGGGGGGATCATCTTGGGGGGCGGGATTTAAAAGGAGTTGAATTCCTTTCATGAGGTCACACAAATCAAAAACTGAGGAAGTTAGAGTCGTGATAATTGGTATTTAGAAGATCCTTTACTATTAAAGAAACAAGGTTTTTGCCGGAAAATAAAATTGGGGCGGGGGGAGGAGTGTGAAAGGAAGTGAAAAAAGTGAATTATTTTTATGGGGATACTTATATCTTAAAACAGAAGGTAATAGACGTGAACATTGGTGTTTGGAATCTCCTTTAAACATAAAGAAACATGCCTTTCTGTTATTTTTTTTTTGGGGGGGGGGGGGGTAAATAAACTTAACGGCGGTGGGGTGTAAAAGGAAGTGAGAATTGTTGATTTTACTGTTCACAATGTACTTATAAGGACCCTCGGTTGCTCAGGTGGCAGCGCGCATGCCTCTCACAGCTGGGTTGTGTGGTTCAAATCCCGGTCACTCCATGAGATATTCGTGCTGGACAAATCGGAGGCGGGACAGGGTTTTCTCCGGACACTCCGGTTTTCCCTGTCATCATTCATTCCAGCAACACTGTCCAATATCATTTAATTTCATTTGTCATTCATTATCCATTGCCCCAGAGGAGTGCGACAGGCTTCGGCAGCCGGCACAATTCCTATTGCCGCCGCCAGATGGGGCCTTTATTCATTCCATTCCTGACCCTGTCGAATGACTGGATACAGGCTGTAGATTTACGATGTACTTATTCTGATCATAAACCGATCATTTTTTATCTTTCCTGGGTTCGTTTTCAATAGCCATTTTTTCTTCGGAGAACGTTCTTAGATTACAGCAGATTCTCCTGGCATATAAATAAAAATTTAAACACCTTTGAAATAAACGATAGGAATGAGATTGACCGTCCAATTGTTCACCTCTATAATAAGGTCAACAATGCACGGAGTACGTCATTCGTATTACCAGAAATACCGCACACTTGGCTACGCGCGGCAATGGTGCTGGTCACATTGTTAACAATGACAGTGGCAGCAGATGTAATTTACCGCCAAGTAGCGATCTTGCATCTTGCTATGGGGTCCAGAACATAATAATAATAATAATAATAATAATAATAATAATAATAATAATAATAATAATAATAATAATAATAATAATAATAATAATAATAATGTTCTGGACCGTCGTCAAATGTGCAGACCGCACTGGAAACGGGTCCTGGACGGGTAATGACTAAGAATGCAGTCCAGCTGCGGGTTCAGTACCGCCAAGGCACCCAAGAGGACACCACGCCGGACCTCCTCAAGGATTTGTCCATATTAAAAATTCTTATAGGAAAAGATGGCAAAGATTTAGGGAGCCAACTGACCGGGTGGAATACCTGGACCTAGCCCGGGAAGTACGAAATCGATTGCTGGAAAGAAAGATTGTAAAATGGGAGGAAACTTGCCGTAATCTATTAGAAAACGAGTCAGATCGCGAATTTTGGCGGATTCTGTCAGATAACCAGTCAGATCGCGAATTTCGGCGTATTATATATAAAACGTTAAGCTTTCAATTATAAATTTCATTATAATACCGTAGCGAAGCACGGGTATCTTGCTAGTATATATATATAAAATAGCTTGTCCTGACTGACTGACTGATTCATTATCGCCGAGCCAAAACTACTGGACATAATGAAATGAAATTTTGGGGATACATTCATATTAAGATGTAGGTGCTCGCTAAGAGAGGATTTTTGGATATTGCGTCGCTAAGGGGGTGAAAAATGGGGTTGAAATATTAAAATGAGTGCACCTATATCTCAAAACTTTAAAAGTTTACAAATGTAAAAATTGGTATTTAGAATCTTCTTTGAAAATAAGGAAACACGTATTTTTTTGTTTTCAGAAAATCCCAATAGGACGGGTGAAAAAGGGTGAAAAATTGGTTGAATGCCTTTAATCAGGATACCGGTACTTATATCTCAGAAACTGAAGATATTACAGACCTGAAAATTGGTACTTTTGATCTCTTTTAAAAATAAAGACACACGTGTTTTTGTTTTTGGAAAATCCAATTAATGGGAGGGGGGAAAAGGGGGGTGAATTTTTAAAATGAGTGTATCTATATCTCAAAACTTTGAAAGTTTACAGATGTAAAAATTGGCATTTTGAATCTTCATTAAAAATAAAGAAACACGTATTTTTTTTGTTTTCGGAATATCCCATTAGGAGGGGGGGGGGAAAGGGGTGAAAGAGGGTTGAACGCATTTAATGAGGATACTTATAACTCAAACTTAAGATATTACAGATATGATAATTGGTGTTTGGGATCTCCTTTAAAAATAAAGAAACACGTATGTTTTTTTTTTTTTGGAAAATCCAATTAATCGGGGGGTGAAAAGCGGGTGAATTTTTAAAATGAGTGTATCTATATCTCCAAACTTTGAAAGTTTACAGATGTAAAATTTGGTATTTAGAATCATCATTAAAAATAAAGAAACACGTATTTTTTTGTTTTCAGAAATTCTCAGTAGGACGGGTGAAAAAGGGTGAAAAAAGGGATTGAATGCCTTTAATCAGGATACCGGTACTTATATCTCAGAAACTGTAGAAATGACAGATCTGAAAATTGGTACTTTTGATCTCTTTTATAAATAAAGAAACACGTATTTTTTGTTTTTGGAAAATCCAATTAATGGGAGGGGGAAAAGGGGCGTGAATTTTAAAAATGAGTGTATCTACATCTTAAAACTTGAAACGTTTACAGATGTAAAAATTGGTATTTAAAACCTCCTTTAAAAATACAGAAACATGAATTTTTTTTCGGAAAATCCCAATAGGAGGGATGTAAAAGGGTGAATAATGGGTTGAATGTCATTAATTAGGATACATATATCTCAGAAACTGAAGATATTACAGAACTGAACATTTGTACATGGGATCTCCTTTAAAAATAAAGTAACATGTATGTTTTGTTTTTGGAAAATTCAATTTCTGGTGGTTAAACAGGAGTGACAAATTGGGGTGAAATTTTTGAAAGACAATATCCACAGAATACCTGAGAAACGTAAAATGTTACAGACGTAAAAATTGGTATTTGGAATCTCCTGTAAATGTAAAGAAACATAGGTGATTTTTTTGGAAACTCCATTTAAGGGAAACTAAAAACGGGGTGAAATTTTAAAATGAGGATTTCTACAGTATATCTCAAAAACTTAACGTGTTACAGAAGTGAAAAATGGTACCTTTTATCTCTATTAATATTCAACGTGTATTTTTTGTTTTCCGAAATACCACTTGGCTGATTGGGGGGGGGGTGTAAAGTGACTGAAAATGGTGTTGAATTATTTTAATTAAGCTACTGAGATCTCAAAAATGAAGATGTTACAGACGTGAAATTTGATACTTGGATTCTGATTTAAAAGTAAAGAAACACGTATTCTCGAAAAATCCAATGAGGGGGGGGGGGGTGAAAGGAATGAAAAATTAATTGATTTAATTGTATGAGAATACTAACGTCTAATAAAAACTAAAGTTGTTACAGACGTGAAAATTGGTATTTGGATCTCCTTTAGAAACAAAGAAACACGTGTTTTTTTGGGGGGGGGATCATCTTGGGGGGCGGGATTTAAAAGGAGTTGAATTCCTTTCATGAGGTCACACAAATCAAAAATTGAGGAAGATAGAGTCGTGATAATTGGTATTTAGAAGATCCTTTACTATTAAAGAAACAAGGTTTTTGCCGGAAAATAAAATTGGGGCGGGGGGAGGAGTGTGAAAGGAAGTGAAAAAAGTGAATTATTTTTATGGGGATACTTATATCTTAAAACAGAAGGTAATAGACGTGAACATTGGTGTTTGGAATCTCCTTTAAACATAAAGAAACATGCCTTTCTGTTATTTTTTTTTTGGGGGGGGGTAAATAAACTTAACGGCGGTGGGGTGTAAAAGGAAGTGAGAATTGTTGATTTTACTGTTCACAATGTACTTATAAGGACCCTCGGTTGCTCAGGTGGCAGCGCGCATGCCTCTCACAGCTGGGTTGTGTGGTTCAAATCCCGGTCACTCCATGAGATATTCGTGCTGGACAAATCGGAGGCGGGACAGGGTTTTCTCCGGACACTCCGGTTTTCCCTGTCATCATTCATTCCAGCAACACTGTCCAATATCATTTAATTTCATTTGTCATTCATTATCCATTGCCCCAGAGGAGTGCGACAGGCTTCGGCAGCCGGCACAATTCCTATTGCCGCCGCCAGATGGGGCCTTTATTCATTCCATTCCTGACCCTGTCGAATGACTGGATACAGGCTGTAGATTTACGATGTACTTATTCTGATCATAAACCGATCATTTTTTATCTTTCCTGGGTTCGTTTTCAATAGCCATTTTTTCTTCGGAGAACGTTCTTAGATTACAGCAGATTCTCCTGGCATATAAATAAAAATTTAAACACCTTTGAAATAAACGATAGGAATGAGATTGACCGTCCAATTGTTCACCTCTATAATAAGGTCAACAATGCACGGAGTACGTCATTCGTATTACCAGAAATACCGCACACTTGGCTACGCGCGGCAATGGTGCTGGTCACATTGTTAACAATGACAGTGGCAGCAGATGTAATTTACCGCCAAGTAGCGATCTTGCATCTTGCTATGGGGTCCAGAACATCTACAGTGGTCTGCCAAATTATTATACTCAGATTGAAAATACATGGATCTGCCAACATTTTGGCAAAATGAATATATTTCTGGTAAGTTTTCATGCATATTCTTTATTTCATTTGTATTTCACATATTCTATTTACCATTTTCCACAGAAAAAAGTGGTTTCTTAACTACTATTGTCTTTGTAATGATCAAACGTTTAAAATTTTGTGAAGCCACCCTTAGCCGTAATCAGTGCAGAGACCTTTCTTGGCATATGTGTAATGCATTTTCTTGCCTGTTCCTCCATATATGGGCTGTTCCAAACCTCATTAAGTCTTTCTGGCATCATATTATTGCTTGTAATGACACCTTGTTTGGTAATTTCTTTCTTCAGTGCCTTCCAAATATTTTCTATTGGATTCATGTCAGGCGAGTTGACTGGCCAGTCCGATACATTAATTTTTTGATTCTGTTGGAATTCTGTTACTGATTTAGCCTTGTGGCATGGTGCCGAATCATGTATGGAGGTAAAATATATTTTTGGGGCCATTCTGAGACTTGAGGCAAAAGTTTGTTCCTTAGCACCAGCTCGTACTGATCCTTCCACACTGTACCTTGACCAGTGTACAGAGGTCCATTACCTTTACTGATAATCACAGACCGTATCATTATGCAGGGAGGATGTTTCACCCGGTCTACAACACAGCCTTCATTGAATTTATCATTGGTGCAGCGTCAAACAAACTCGGCTTTATCATCAAGGATCTGTATGGAAGATTCATCTGAGAAGCAAACCTAAAAACTACAATGCCAGTGTAAAAAAGTATTAATCAATATTATCTTATATCATGAGAACACAAGAAATTGCATGTACAATTTTACAAACCTCATTCCAATCTTCCTCTGACCAATTTTTTGTGATCCTTAGCCCATTGAAGCAATTTTGTTTCATAGCAGTTGTCAACTTAGATTTCTTTAAAGGGCGCCAGCACTTCAATTCCATCTCTATGAAACGCCGCTCTAAATTTCTTTGCGATAAAGCAATACCAGCAACCGAAGTTTATTGGTTAACACTTTAGCAGGTGTAACGACGATTTTTTGGTGCATAATTGCGAATTATTCTGTCATTTCTGGGCAAAGTTATCCTATTTACGCCACACTGACCTCTGCGGCATCAGTCAAGAGGTGTGCTTGTTTTCATTTTTTGGCGATATCTCTCACCGATGACTGTGAAACCCCCACGATTGGTGCAATCTGCCGTTTGTTATACTGACAGTAGGGTAATAATGTAGAAATTACGGCTTTCTTATGATGGCTTAAGTCACAACGCTTCTCTATCTCAATTTGTAGGTTAGAATCCCTAAACGGAGAATAACAATGGATTTAATGCATTGTTCCACACGGCTTCTTATTACTAAATACTCCGCACTCCTTACTGTAAAAGTAACTTGTAATTACAAACCTTAAAAGGGATCAGATAGACCACAATAACCATAGGACATCAACAAACAATAGTTATCACAACTTGCGCGCAAGTAGTGCTGAAATTCCAGGCTGACCAACAATGACATGAAACTATTTCAGGACTTCCCAACTTCTTGATATATGTAGCAGCCTCCAAAGAATAAATAATTCATGAATGGACAAGCTGCAAATTAACAATGGAAAATATAACAGCTTTGCTCTTCAAAAAGGCAAATACTTGTTCTGAGTATAATAATTTGGCAGACCACTGTATAATAATAATAATAATAATAATAATAATAATAATAATAATAATAATAATAATAATAATAATAATAATAATAATAATAATAATAATAATAATAATAATAATAATAATAATAATAATAATAATGTTCTGGACCGTCGTCAAATGTGCAGACCGCGCTGGAAACGGGTCCTGGACGGGTAATGACTAAGAATGCAGTCCAGCTGCGGGTTCAGTACCGCCAAGGCACCCAAGAGGACACCACGCCGGACCTCCTCAAGGATTTGTCCATATTAAAAATTCTTATAGGAAAAGATGGCAAAGATTTAGGGAGCCAACTGACCGGGTGGAATACCTGGACCTAGCCCGGGAAGTACGAAATCGATTGCTGGAAAGAAAGATTGTAAAATGGGAGGAAACTTGCCGTAATCTATTAGAAAACGAGTCAGATCGCGAATTTTGGCGGATTCTGTCAGATAACCAGTCAGATCGCGAATTTCGGCGTATTATATATAAAACGTTAAGCTTTCAATTATAAATTTCATTATAATACCGTAGCGAAGCACGGGTATCTTGCTAGTTTTAAATAAAATGAATTTTTGTGTCCTTAACCAAAAGTTAATGAATGCATGATCATCTCTTCATAAATTAACAAATATAGTTTCAGACGAAGGTTAGGTTTTTCTTTTTGCTTTACGTCGCACCGACACAGATAGGTCTTATAGCAACGATGGGACAGGAAAGGCCTAGGAATGGGAAGGAAGCGTCTGTGGCCTTAAATAAGGTACAGCCCCAGCATTTGTCTGGTGTGAAAATGGGAAACCACAGAAAACCATCTTCAGGACTGCTGACAGTGGGGTTCGAGCCCACTCTCTCCCGGATGCGAGCTCACAACTGCGCGTCCCTAACCGCACGACCAACTCGCCCGGTTAAGGTTAGGTTTACATCTTATTGTAATGACACCCCATATTAAAATAATGTGAATACAGCAAACTAAATTAATAAAAACACAACATATTTTCCTAGGACCAAGTAATACTGCATATATTAATTTTTAAAACATTCCATTCAGTTAACGTTATTGTTCAATCATTAGAGATTCATGGTCAGCACATGGAACATTTTTATAAAAACTATAACATGATTATCTATTAATAACGTGCACAATAATACAGTTTCTTTTATCATTAAACAAATTTGAGTCAGAGTCTACTATAGTAGGGCCCACGAGAGTTGAAGTCTGACAGGTGAGCGGCGAAAGCTGTATCTACGAAGTACGCTGCGTTGTCATAGTTACCTCCATTTGCAGCCTACCACAGGCTGAGTGTTTAATAAAACATGTACGCCTAGGCCTAATACAATTCATTTACCTTGACCGGTTCCTAAGCTCGTGTTAATAATTCCAGCATTTAAGACAGAACACGACATTATCGATATATATAAAAGATTTCATAATCACTAACAAAATCATCAGTTTCTGACAATAACCTCAACAAATGCACATGTTAATCACAGAATAGAACAACACTACCCACATTGATAGATTTTTATTATTTAACTCCGATTGTTAACGGTACCTGTACAATTCAAAAATAATCTACGGTATAATAAACACAATAGGAAGACGATACTTCATCGAGAAAAGAAATCAGTCAGAATATGAATGACAAAAGTGACTGAGAGCAAGCCAACCCACGTGGTGATAGCGTCCTAAAATGTTGCAACTCTGTTATCGTTGCCATAGCAACAAGCCATTTTCGAGCAGCGTTAGTCAACTTTTTCTCGCCGGTGGCGCTAAACGTCAGACTTCAACTCTCGTGGGCCCTACTTTAGAGGGAAATATATCTGAACATATTTTTCGATTTATTAGTTATGTTTTGCTGGTAGTGATATAACCGGAATTATATATACTAGTAACAAACGTTACATAATGTTCGAATGAAGTGAAAACTGAAATGCGTTGGTCTAACCTCGCCAGTCGAGAGGGTATGCCAAAGAGTATAGAGTATATTATCGACATTGACTTTAATCCATGGCGAAAGTGAAGGGCGATTTCAGCGCCGACAAGTGGAAACAAATGGAATTTGCGATCCGAATGAAAAACCGAATGCAAACGGAAACAATCGGTTGTGACGGTAGTTGACGACTATCGAGTAATTCGGTAGTTTTCATTTGATAGTGCCGTCACTAGTTATGAGCAACTTAGGCGGTACGGAAGGAAGAATGGAAGGAATAAGCATATGAAATTCATAAGTTAATAACATCTCACTTTCTTGAATTATGGGAGTGACGTTTCATAGGACAAATTTTCAGCCAATGGCAGATTTAATATCAATAACAATATCAATAACAAAGACAATAATAACATGTTTAAATACTTCAGAACTAGCGATACGGTAATTACGGATCTCACCACTGTAAAGCATAGATTGCGCTGTTGTCACTTTTGGAATTCATACGACCCAAATAATGGAAATTAGAATTGTATGTATACGGGAGAACCAGTAGCATTTGCAACTGGTCCAGGTCTGAAACAGTGAGGTGTATATTGCGCTGATGTGAACAGGCCTAAAGCCAATTCGCGGCCCTAACCTGGGGGCTTTCGCCCCCAGATCCCCTTTGCTTGATCACAGTACAATGGCATTGTCACTAGCCGGACATAACCTATCCAGACCAATGGTTTTGTCACAAGCCGGACCTAACCTATCCAGTCGAATGATTTTGTCACTAGCCGGGCGAAAGTGCTACACTAACTGAACTGTTGCGGACAAATATTAATAATAATAATAATAATAATAATAATAATAATAATAATAATAATAATAATAATAATAATAATAATAGGTAATACTTTTTGCTAGTTACTTTACGTCGCACCGACAAAGATAGGTTTTATGGCGACGATGGGACAGGAAAGGTCTAGGAATGGGAAGGAAGCGGCCGTGGCCTTAATTAAGGTACAGCCCCAGCATTTGCCTGGTGTGAAAATGGGACACCACGGAAAACCATCTTCAGGGCTGCCGACAGTGGAGTTCGAACCTACTATCTTCCGGATGCGAGCTCACAGCTGCACGCTCCTAACCGCACGAATAATAATAATAATAATAATAATAATAATAATAATAATAATAATAATAATAATAATAATAATAATAATAATAATAATAACATATTTTAATGGTCCAGGACTAGCCATAATATTTCGTCCAGGGAAAAATAAGCGTGATCATTATTGTCAGATTTGACTATTGTAAAGTATAGATTGCGTTTATGTCAGTCTTATAATTGATACGTGGGAAATTATGAAAATAATAATTGTACCGGGCGGTACACCTCCACGCCGCTAATTTAAAATGTGCGCCAGTTGAAACTCCTCTGCTGGAGAAAGTCTGAACTTTATCTACGGTATTAATTTTCAAGTTTCTCAGAAGATGTCACTACTTGGAAATTTTGGAGTTTTTGAACTGTGTCACTTTTGATGTATTTTTGTTTTACTGGTAGTAAGAAGTGTGAACTTTCTCTTCTAGAGGACACTACTGAAAAACTACAATGGTGCACCCTAGTGCAAAGTGAAAGAACTGTTCGTTGGAGAAAATTTTATTTCAAAAGTTTGTTCTTTGTTAAATTTCTTTCAGTCATTGTTTAAGTTGGCAATATTAACCCTTTCCTTCCCCTTGTTTTGAATGTAGCCAATCCCGAATTTCTTCAATTAATTTTCCACCAATAATGTGTTTCTTCTTCATATTGTGTAGGGGTTTTATTTATCCACCAATAAAGTGATTGTGGGAGGGTGTTTTCTTTCCCCTAACGCCTCGAACTTTCCGCGAGAGTATATAAACTGCTGATTTTAGGGTCTCAGCGCCACTTCTGTTCCATCTTTCAGTGTGTCAAGTACATAGCAGGGGTCGGGAAGCGCCCCTTTCTTCGGGCAGCAGTCAACAACCAGGTAATGGCCTATTAATAACTTCTTTTCTTGCTAGGTCAGCAGTTTAACTCTCGGGGCGGGTCCGAAGCGTTTCCATCATGTAACCTTTTTCTAAAATGTAACTACTCTTAACATCTATTCTCTTTTAAAGCTACATATTGGGATAGAGAGTGTTTAACCCTCTCGAGCTCCCACTCATATTGTTTTGAGGTGAACTTATTTCTCACAACCGATTCTTCCTTAATGTAATTGCAAATTGTTCCTTTCTAAAGTCACCTCTGTAGTATGGGATTAGCCCTTGCATTAGTGGCCTAGAGCCAGATTAGGTTTTAAAACAAGGTATTAGGAGTGCGGATCGCCTCCTCTCAAATTGTTATTTTAGAATCTTTTTCTCACTCAATAGACCTCAGTAGGTTGGGTATTGTGCCCCTGTATTCATGTCCTTGGAGGACAGCTTGAAAGTAGAATTAGGAGTGGCCTATGATAGGCTTGGATTTTAAGGGCAAGTAGCCCTTTCTTGAAAATTGTGTTCTCTGCGTGCCTCGAGGAGGCTTTTTGGTGTAATTGGAAGCAAGTGCTTCTGGCATGATTGGGGTATTCTGCCCCTTTGTTGAATGTTGTACATTGTAAAGTTGGGCTCATTGCTCAAGAATTAGGTATCTGACTCTCAGTGCCCCAAATCGGGTGTCCGTGTGATTGTACTTTGTTACTTTGCTAGTATGTACCTGCCATGCTTGTTATTCCTTAGTTTCGAAAAGAGAATATAACCTTGTTAAATTTTAAATTCTCCTTGATTTCGTAGCCTGAGACCTGTTCACCACCCCGCACCTTCTTTCACCTCTAACTACCACAAAAACACGGTAACAAGTGGTAGCAGAGCGTGGTTGAATGGGTCTCAATTTAGCCCCTTTTGACGGCTAAACCTCGTTTTGTTCCGAACTCTAACGATTTTCTCAGTTGCTGGAAATTTTGATTTTTCCTGTTTCAAAATTGTTCTGTCATCATGCCCGGCCCTCGCGACGTTCTCCATCTTGGGTATTTGCGCAAGGAGGAGTTGATTTATGAGTTAACTATCAGAAATGTGCAATCTGGAGGCACGGTTGCAGTAGACACAAACAAGCTTAGAGAGTCCCTTGATTTGCCCATTTCCATCCCCACTTTGGGAGAGAAAGAAATTGACGACTCTCTTTCCACGATCGTCGAGAATATTACGGGGCTAGCATCTGTAGTTAGTTTTTTTGATGAAAATGATCCTTCTCCTAATCAAATTAAACGTGTACAAGCCAGGCTGTTTCATTTTTCAAATAGAGTTAACGATCTGTTGTCTCTAAAGTTGAATGACGTTCAGAGGAAGGAAGCTAGTACGCTGCTTGAAAATATTTCTGAATTATCTAGCAAGGTCACTCAATTGTTAACTGGGGAAGTTCCTCCCAAAACTGATCAACCCTCCACGATGAATGCTGGGAGCGAGGAAGAGCCTCCTAAAGGAGAAGTCAATAGGATAACGGTTGCTGCTCAAACTATCTCTGCCCCATTAGACAACGAGTCTGAACGTCGTAACTCATTGACTAATGTACGTTCTGAATTAACTTCTTTGCCACTTAAACCTTTACCGACTATGTCACCTGGGTTCAGTAGTTTGCCCCATCCATTGTCAATGTTGCTCAGGGGTATCTCTAAGTTTTCAGTTAATACCACCAGTGAAGTAATTTCATTTTTAAGATTTCTAGTTGAATTTCAGGATCATGCCCTTGTGTTTTCTCTTTCCCCATGTCAGATTTTGCAAATCATCTATCCCTATGCAATTGGTATTCTCTCAGACAAAATAGTAAGAGCCATTGCCGAACAGTCATCTATTGAGGATTTCCACGCCCACTTGCTAGCTAACTTCATCCCGGCTAGGGCCAGGTCCTCCCTTATTCAGAAGTACTATTATCGTGTACAGCGTTTGGATGAAAACTTGGCGGACTTCATCCAAGATATTAAATTCTATACTAGGGTGTTTGCTCTTCACTTTCCGGAGGATCAGATTGTACAAGCCATTGTGGAAGGCATTTCACCATCCTATAGGTCATATTTGTGTTTCGCGGCGTGCCCGCAAACCTTCTCTGAACTTGAAGCATTGGCCGTCTCAGCGGAAGGAGTTAGATACGCTGATTCATTGCGTGTCGCGAAAGAACCCCCGCCTTCTTTTAGTAATACTCGGCCTCCACCTCGCCGACCAGTCACACCCCGTAAATGCTATGCTTGCGGGTCGCCCGACCACCTTCGGAACAAGTGCCCATTGCTCAAGTCTAGTGGGACAAGGAATGGAGCTGGTTCATCACAAGGCTGTTTTAAATGTGGGGCTTTCTCACATATCGCCAAGAATTGTCCCAATTCGAATAGCACCCCCTCCTGCTCAACTTCTGGTGCAACTTCCAACAACAATATAAAGTGACTAGTGGCTTCGGCTGAGTCGATTAATCCATCTTCCCGAGACTCAGCCCCGGGTAAACAGGTCGAAAATTCAGGGACAACTCAATCTTCAGAGTTATTTTTTGAATGCCCCAATGAGTGTCTTAGGATTGCGGCGGATACCCCCGCACCTGTTCCTTTTCTTAAAATCGAGTTAAATAATGAGCCCATAACTGCTCTATTAGATTCAGGCAGCGTTTGTTCTGTTATTTCGGATCAATGGTATTCTAAATTGAAATCTGTTTGTAAACTACCTGACTATGGCTCATATCCTGTCCAATATGTTTCGGCTAATTCTTCTCCATTAGAAATTCTCGGTTCTGTAAATGTCAAAATTCGTATCTTTAAATTTACATGGAAAATTAAATTGTTTGTGGCTAAGCACCTGTCTTGCCCCATCATATTGGGAGCTGACTTTATTTCTCACACTGGTCTTGTGCTCGATCTTCAGAGTAAGTCGTGCACATTCAAATTTGCGTCCAATTGTAAAATCCCCTTGTTAAAATGTAATTCTGCATCATGTTCACCTATTTCGCCTACCCAGGATGAGATGTTGTTAGACCTTAGACATCTACCTGAGGAGCAGGCTGATAGTATTTGTAAATTATGTCAGTCGTTTCCAGAGGTGTTCTCTGATACTCTCGGTGTTACTGACCTTATCGAATACAAAATTGAGGTTACGGATTCGGTTCCTGTCCGTTTTCCACCTTATAGGCTCTCTCCACCAAAAATGAAGGCTCTGAAAGAAATTATCGATCAGATGTTGAAGGATGGTATTATTAGGCCCTCTAAGTCGGCGTATTCTTCGCCTATTTTTTTAGTCCCGAAACCCCAAGGAGGCTTCAGGCCTGTCATTAATTATAGGGCTCTCAATCGGAAGGTGGTGTTGCAATCTGTGCCCCTTCCTGACCTTCATTCTTGTTTTTCATGGTTTCGTAAGGCCAAGCTCTTTACTATCTTGGACTTGAATCAGGCCTATAATCAAATTCCCCTTGCCGAAGAGTCTAAACATCTTACAGCGTTTGCCACGGATTGGAATTTGTATGAATACAACCGCGTGCCTTTCGGGCTCCCCACGGGAGCAGCTGTACTCACTAGGCTGCTAGATAGGGTCTTCTCCGACATCAAATTTGAGTACTTGTATCACTACTTGGATGATGTCGTCGTATTTTCGGAGACCTTTGAAGAACATCTAGATCATCTGCGAGAAGTTCTCAATCGCCTTCGTAAGGCCGGGTTAACTGTTAAGTTGTCCAAGGTCGCCTTTGCTAAGCCTTCTATGTCTTTCCTAGGGCATATTGTGTCACCTGATGGGGTTGCAGTCGATCATTCGAGAACACAGGCCATCCGTGATTTTAAACCCCCTAAGGACATCAAAGGTATCGCCAGGTTCATTGGTATGGTGAATTTCTTTAGGAAGTTTATTCCTAACTTCACTAATAGAGCGGCGCCCTTAAACCTTCTTCGTAGGAAAGGCATCAAATTCGAGTGGGGTCCTTCTCAACAAGCCGCTTTTGAAGATCTTAAATTAGCTCTCTGTAATGCCCCTGTCCTTGCTATGCCTGATTTCTCAAAGAAATTCATCGTCCAAACTGACGCGTCGTCGTCAGCAGTAGCTGCAGTCCTTCTTCAAGAGACTGAACTAGGGAGGCGACCCATCGCCTATGCATCTAGGACTCTATCGGCTCAAGAAGCAAAATACTCCATATATGAGCTCGAAGGTTTGGCAGTCTTATTCGCCTTAGAAAATTCCGTCTCTATCTGGAACATGTCAAATTCGACCTGGAGACAGATAATCAAGCCTTAAGCTGGGTCTTAGGTAGGCCGCGTCGTACTGGTCGTATAGCCCGTTGGGCTATCCGTATTTCTGCCTTCCAATTCGATGTCAGGCATATCCGAGGTACCGAAAATGTTGTCGCTGATGGACTCAGCCGTATGTTTTCCAACGACGTCGAGACCCATGAACCGGTCGACAGTTCATCACCTCCCGAGTCCATACTATTTGATGTTAATGCCATCTTAACAGATGCTCCCATGCTCTTTAGGGATATCGAGAAAAACCAACGTGAAGATCCGACGCTGGCTCCGATAATGGAAACCCTTTCTTCTGGGGAACATGTAGTCCCTTATGTTCTGAGGAATGGTGTTTTATGTTGCCCTTCGAGGCATGATAAGATCATGAAGGTTGTCGTTCCAGCTGTTCTTGTACCTATGATCTTCAAGTACTATCATGAGACCCCATTAGGGGGGCATCTTGGAATCTTTAAAACTCGTGAAAAGATTCGTGAAAGGTTCATCTGGAAGGGTATGGACGGTGAAATCCGTGAACTAGTAAAAGCTTGTAAATCTTGTTTGCTTAGTAAACCCACCATGTCCACCAAGGTAGGCCTTCTGTCTTCGCATCAAGCGTCGCGCCCCATGGAACGCCTGTATATTGATTATGTAGGACCCTTCCCCCAGTCGAAGGGTAATGCTAACAAGTTCATCTTTGTATGCGTAGATGGTTTTACAAGATTTTCCTGGTTATTTCCGACTAAGCTGGCTACCGCTCAGTCCACCATTACTTGCCTAAATTCTATTTTTGCTTCTTTTGGTCCGTGCCAATATATTGTGTCTGATAATGCTAAGGCGTTTACATCAAATCTTTTTCGTAAATTCTGTTTCGACTTGTCCATCTCTCATGTGACGACTTCTGCTTATTACCCTCAACCATCTCTGGCTGAACGGGTTAATCGTAATCTCAGGTCCGCGCTTATTGCCTATCATCATGAAGATCATTCTAGGTGGGACACGTCCCTGCATTGGTTAGCCTTTGCTTTGAATTCGGCGGTTCATGAATCTCATAAGTTTACTCCAGCTTCTTTGATGTTCAAGTTCGTTCCCAACACCCCGCTCTCTAACCTCTGGTCTCTGAATGACATTTTACCCGAGACAATAGATCCGGACAACATTAAAGATCTTTGGAAGAAGGCTAAAGCCAATCTTAAGGTGTCTCATGAAAAGGTTAGGGAAAGATATGATCGTGGACGGAGAGCCACCCATTTGAAGGTAGGTGACCAAGTGATGGTCAAGAACTTTGTTCCCGCGGGCAAGCTTGCCCCCAGATTCCATGGGCCGTGTGTCATTCTTGATTTCCTTACGCCTGTTACGTTGTTATTAAGCAATCCAGCCACCGAGAGGATATTTAGGGTTCACCTGTCACAGGTGAAACCAGTGTAAATTTTTGTGTTAACTTGCTTCATATTATTTTGAAAGGAATATGAAGTTTATATTTTTTTTCAGTTTTCACTTTTAAGGCATTCTGCCCCTTCTATAATATTCTGTTTTATATGTAAGCATTTTTGTAAAACCTTCCCCGATCCGTTAAACTGCCATCCTGTCGTTGCCACGGCCATTACCACGCTCCCGTCTCCTGCTCCACTACACACAGTGGCTTGCATCTGAAATGAATTTCTGCACGCCGCTGGCCCCTCAACCTCTCCACCAAGTCTGTGCCCTCAAAAAGATGATGGTCCAACAAAATTCTGCCGCCTAGCTTTAATGTTTCAGTGCCCCCGCAGCCGCGCGGCGCTGTGCCGCGACTGGGTTTGAGGATGGGCCCCCTCGACCCCAGCGAGGACGACATGTGCACGGCGAGCCGGAGCTCTCCTCCCGGCTAAGGCTGAGGTGCGGCGCACGACCTGATACTGGCCCGTAGCCTGTATATGTTCACCGCGTGCGCGGCGTGCTTCAACACCACTGCTCCCCTCATAGTGCGGGCGAGCGGTATCTCAGGGTACTTGAGGGGTCCGAGCGGCCGCCTTTGGACGCCGGCTGCAACGGCCGGTCTGGCCATCCAACTTAGTCAACATCAACTACATGGACATTCCAGTTCAACATTACTACCTTTTCTTGGATTTTTCTGCAATACCTGGTGGACTTAGAAAATTTTTCCTCAACTTTAAAAACTAAAGTTTTCCTTCTGAATTCAACTTCTACAAACATAAAGACATTACTTTAGCAGTTACTACAAAATTTTGAAACTGAATCAAACCAAATTAAGAAAATTTTATAAATGCTTCTGCAATTAATCTCAATATCTACATCATAACTTGGACCTGGTTTTCAAACAAATTTTATGTGTCACCCCTGGAGGAACTTTTGGGGGGGGTAGGTCTGTACCGGGCGGTACACCTCCACGCCGCTAATTTAAAATGTGCGCCAGTTGAAACTCCTCTGCTGGAGAAAGTCTGAACTTTATCTACGGTATTAATTTTCAAGTTTCTCAGAAGATGTCACTACTTGGAAATTTTGGAGTTTTTGAACTGTGTCACTTTTGATGTATTTTTGTTTTACTGGTAGTAAGAAGTGTGAACTTTCTCTTCTAGAGGACACTACTGAAAAACTACAATGGTGCACCCTAGTGCAAAGTGAAAGAACTGTTCGTTGGAGAAAATTTTATTTCAAAAGTTTGTTCTTTGTTAAATTTCTTTCAGTCATTGTTTAAGTTGGCAATATTAACCCTTTCCTTCCCCTTGTTTTGAATGTAGCCAATCCCGAATTTCTTCAATTAATTTTCCACCAATAATGTGTTTCTTCTTCATATTGTGTAGGGGTTTTATTTATCCAC
Source organism: Anabrus simplex (assembly GCF_040414725.1). Classification (NCBI taxonomy): domain Eukaryota; kingdom Metazoa; phylum Arthropoda; class Insecta; order Orthoptera; family Tettigoniidae; genus Anabrus; species Anabrus simplex. Next base: position 311,941,808 of record NC_090267.1, on the reverse strand, counting down.
CAATAAAGTGATTGTGGGAGGGTGTTTTCTTTCCCCTAACGCCTCGAACTTTCCGCGAGAGTATATAAACTGCTGATTTTAGGGTCTCAGCGCCACTTCTGTTCCATCTTTCAGTGTGTCAAGTACATAGCAGGGGTCGGGAAGCGCCCCTTTCTTCGGGCAGCAGTCAACAACCAGGTAATGGCCTATTAATAACTTCTTTTCTTGCTAGGTCAGCAGTTTAACTCTCGGGGCGGGTCCGAAGCGTTTCCATCATGTAACCTTTTTCTAAAATGTAACTACTCTTAACATCTATTCTCTTTTAAAGCTACATATTGGGATAGAGAGTGTTTAACCCTCTCGAGCTCCCACTCATATTGTTTTGAGGTGAACTTATTTCTCACAACCGATTCTTCCTTAATGTAATTGCAAATTGTTCCTTTCTAAAGTCACCTCTGTAGTATGGGATTAGCCCTTGCATTAGTGGCCTAGAGCCAGATTAGGTTTTAAAACAAGGTATTAGGAGTGCGGATCGCCTCCTCTCAAATTGTTATTTTAGAATCTTTTTCTCACTCAATAGACCTCAGTAGGTTGGGTATTGTGCCCCTGTATTCATGTCCTTGGAGGACAGCTTGAAAGTAGAATTAGGAGTGGCCTATGATAGGCTTGGATTTTAAGGGCAAGTAGCCCTTTCTTGAAAATTGTGTTCTCTGCGTGCCTCGAGGAGGCTTTTTGGTGTAATTGGAAGCAAGTGCTTCTGGCATGATTGGGGTATTCTGCCCCTTTGTTGAATGTTGTACATTGTAAAGTTGGGCTCATTGCTCAAGAATTAGGTATCTGACTCTCAGTGCCCCAAATCGGGTGTCCGTGTGATTGTACTTTGTTACTTTGCTAGTATGTACCTGCCATGCTTGTTATTCCTTAGTTTCGAAAAGAGAATATAACCTTGTTAAATTTTAAATTCTCCTTGATTTCGTAGCCTGAGACCTGTTCACCACCCCGCACCTTCTTTCACCTCTAACTACCACAAAAACACGGTAACAATAATAATAACATCCTTTCTACAGGAGGAATGAAAACATCTGTAATTGTTCCATGGCTAGCCATATTTTTCTGAAAAGTAACACTAATGGTCCAGGGTAGACGAAAGCTAAAAAATATTTAATACACACACGTAAACAAAGTTTAACGTACATATCAGGAAGGAAGGAAGGAAGGAAGGAAGGAAGGAAGGAAGGAAGGAAGGAAGGAAGGAATATTCATACCAACATTTAGCATACGGTACCTTATTGAAGAGCACCTAAAGAATAATTCACTCCCTCGCCGAACACTGAGTTTGGTGTTATGCCCACATTTCTCACAATTTCTTTCCCTATTTATCAGGCCGTGGTTAACATAAAAGGACAACAAATCTTCAGACTTACTCTTGAAATCATTAAAATCAATAATTTTGACATAGCAACCACCGCACGGAACAACATCCATGTTTAACAATAGCTTGTCCGGAATAACATCCATGTTTAACAATAGCTTGTTGATTACCACAGCAACGAAGAAATTATTTATGACCGTAGCAACTAACCAAGAATAAATTAAACAGCGCGACCAAATTTGGTACTAGGAACTAAGTTGGTGCAAGGAACTAATTACGTCACATCAGTTGGTACCAGTCGCCAAGAACCAGGGTACTCCCTGCCAAGAACCCACTTCCGTCCCCTTTGAATTACAAACATACAGAGAGGGCGCTTCCTATGTTTCTACCAGCCAACCGTGGCACCAACATGAAGATCTGAGCAATCAGCTGATGTATGGCATAACAAGGTAGTCTTCCTTAGAAGAGCATTACGGAGTGTTATTAAATCCCGACTTAAGCGTGTTCCTTATGATTAATTGAATCGCTTATTTGAGAAAGCACACCTGTCCACTACTACTAATTTTAAGAAAAATTGAAGAAATGACCTACTACATGTAATGTTTGGAATTTGCGTCTGGTTTTTATGCCAATTATTTATCAGAACTTTTGCAGTCATTCTGATCAATTTTGAAAATAAATTTTCAGAAATGAGTTACATAGGGTCTGAAATATACTGGATATGTGTGTTTTTCCACAAATAAGTAAATCTTTCTAGCAAAAACATAAGAAAGTTTGATTATTTAATGCGTACAAACATTTAAGCACATCAAATATCACACTTTCTTTATGTAAGTAAGTTTCATATTTAAATATCCCTCCATTAAAGTCAAAATTCAGAATATTTCCCAACAATGCCAGTCTTAACTATCACTTATTACATCCTCCCTGTTAACAATAAATCCAAGAGATTGTCTTTCCATGGCTGTTACTCGAGTGCCTCAGATATGTTCTACCCATTAAAGATAAGCCAGGAAATTTTTTCAAAATTTCAAACTTCCCAGTAAAAAACTTATAATGAGGCAGGTATGTATGCTTTCTCTTTGAGATATGGAATGCATATACGCATTAAATCTATTTTGTCCAAAAATGGACATATGTTGTTTCTCAAATAATCCATTCAATTGATTTAAACTATTGAAGATGGTAATAAATACAATTCCCTAGGAATATTTCCTTTCCTTTTTGTATGAAAAGTATTAAGTATCATATTGTGTGATATTTTGATGTGTTTACATATCAGTTAAGCGATAGGACACGGTGGCGTGAATCGACGTTACGTGGTTAACCTATTCTAGTTACTTGTTTTCTAATTTCATAAGTTTAAGTTTTCTCCGTATTATTTGCCTAAAATAGTTATAGTTTCTAGATACTTGTTTTCTAATTTCATAAGTTTAAGTTTTCTCCGTATTATTTGCCTAAAATAGTTTTTTTAGTTTTTTTACAGTTCTGAAAATAATAAACTCGACAAAACGTACCAATAACCTGCATTTCTTATCATGTCGATTTTATGACGGTTAAGCCTTATAAATCAAGGAACGTGGCCGATATTAACGCAGTCGGTCCCATTACACCTAGAATAATTATCTCCAAAGAAAATTTGGAAGTATGAATACTTAATGCAGCTGATAACCTCAAGGTTCTGCCCCTAAGAGCAATTAGCACCGCCACTATCACACTTATTCGCAGACCTTCAAATTTAGTACATAGATATGCCATAGAGTTACGCATATTATAATATTATAATTATAATTATTGTTTTATAGGGCCTAACATCTATGTTATCAGTCACTATCATGCATGAACGCGCACACAACAAATTAATATATAGGTTATCAGATACTATTATATATGGTAAAACTTCCGTGTGATAAAGTGAGGTTAGAGATCCAACATGGCTCGGCTCGGGCGACGTCACGTAACATCGGGTACGGAAGCGGCACCTATTATAACCTTCCAATAGTGTCCAGATGAGTTACAGAGCCATTGAGGGTTATGGTAAAGAAGAGGCCAACGAAAATTACACGGAAGTATACGTCCAGCCGTTTTACGTCCAGTTGTCATACGTCCAACTGTGTCTGTCGGTCGAGGTTGTGATAGTACATATATCACACCCCCGAATTATATGTAGAAGTTAGAGATATTATTGTCAGTATTCGATTTATTATTATTATTATTATTATTATTATTATTATTATTATTATTATTATTATTATTATTATTATTATTATTACACTGACTGACAGAGCAAATGCAACAACAAGAAGGAGTGGTCAGAACTTTATGCCAATTGCAGGGTAGACTGACGTCACTGAGGTATGCTCATGATGTGAAATGCGCCGCTGTGCTGCGCACGTAGCGAACGATAAATGGGACACGGCGTTGGCGAATGGCCCACTTCGTACCGTGATTTCTCAGCCGACAGTCATTGTAGAACGTGTTGTCGTGTGCCACAGGACACGTGTATAGCTAAGAATGCCAGGCTGCCGTCAACGGAGGCATTTCCAGCAGACAGACGACTTTACGAGGGGTATGTTGATCGGGCTGAGAAGGGCAGGTTGGTCGCTTCGTCAAATCGCAGCCGATACCCATAGGGATGTGTCCACGGTGCAGCGCCTGTGGCGAAGATGGTTGGCGCAGGGACATGTGGCACGTGCGAGGGGTCCAGGCGCAGCCCGAGTGACGTCAGCACGCGAGGATCGGCGCATCCGCCGCCAAGCGGTGGCAGCCCCGCACGCCACGTCAACCGCCATTCTTCAGCATGTGCAAGACACCCTGGCTGTTCCAATATCGACCAGAACAATTTCCCGTCGATTGGTTGAAGGAGGCCTGCACTCCCGGCGTCCGCTCAGAAGACTACCATTGACTCCACAGCATAGACGTGCACGCCTGGCATGGTGCCGGGCTAGAGCGACTTGGATGAGGGAATGGCGGAACGTCGTGTTCTCCGATGAGTCACGCTTCTGTTCTGTCAGTGATAGTCACCGCAGACGAGTGTGGCGTCGGCGTGGAGAAAGGTCAAATCCGGCAGTAACTGTGGAGCGCCCTACCGCTAGACAACGCGGCATCATAGTTTGGGGCGCTATTGCGTACGATTCCACGTCACCTCTAGTGCGTATTCAATGCACGTTAAATGCCCGCCGCTACGTGCAGCATGTGCTGCGGCCGGTGGCACTCCCGTACCTTCAGGGGCTGCCCAATGCTCTGTTTCAGCAGGATAATGCCCGCCCACACACTGCTCGCATCTCCCAACAGGCTCTACGAGGTGTACAGATGCTTCCGTGGCCAGCGTACTCTCCGGATCTCTCACCAATCGAACACGTGTGGGATCTCATTGGACGCCGTTTGCAAGCTCTGCCTCAGCCACGTACGGACGACCAACTGTGGCAAATTGTTGACAGAGAATGGAGAACCATCCCTCAGGACACCATCCGCACTCTTATTGACTCTGTACCTCGACGTGTTTCTGCGTGCATCGCCGCTCGCGGTGGTCCTACATCCTACTGAGTCGATGCCGTGCGCATTGTGTAACCTGCATATCGGTTTGAAATAAACATCAATTATTCGTCCGTGCCGTCTCTGTTTTTTCCCCAACTTTCATCCCTTTCAAACCACTCCTTCTTGGTGTTGCATTTGCTCTGTCAGTCAGTGTATTATCATTATTATTATCAGTATTTCATTTGTATATTTTGCCATTTATATTGGTAAGCTGGAAGATATCCACATATGTAGGTATGAGTAATTTGTTTTGCACGAGTGGGAAAACATTGCTTTAGTAATTCTGGTAATTTGGTTAAGTCATATGGTTACCCCAGTGTTTGTTGTGATGTACTTGTGTCGGGATATTCCATGAGTCATGTATATATCCCAGCCTGATGAGATGAGCTTGTTGTTGTATTAGGGAAGTTCGTTGACTCATGTAATAAACCCCAGAGTTTGTTTATCCCTTGGGAGCAAGAAGTAGTTCAGGGCTTGGTCTTGACTAGAGATCACTCATGATTGGCGGGCAAGCACCAATCCACACGTATCATCTGAGAGGAGGGGGATGTTGATGTCTATAAAGGTTGATCATACGGCGCCAACCAGGGACATTGTAATGTAACTACTACAACTACAAGCAGTAACACTGTATGAAGGAATGACAACTGACACACTGTACTGGAAGGAAGTGGTGCTGATAGACGGTACTCGAGTGACACGGCTGCAATGGACTGGACTTCAAACGTTCGTGGAGCGTAGTCTGGTTATGTTCGTGGAAAGTGGCTGATCAAAAAATTGTGGAGGGCGCACGCATTAAGTGTTGTTGTACTTGTGGCGGCCTAGCATTATATGTTGGTGAAAGCTATCTCAGACTTTCCATAATTTATGTTGAGGATCGACAGACGTGTGTATATATCTTTACAACAAGTGTTAAAATATGTGAACACAGTAGTACAAGGTACAGTATCTGTGTGATGTGATAACTGCCGATTATGAGAATCGGTAAGTTGAATTGATATAGAGACAGTGAACGGTATTTATCTTCATACATGTACATTGTTCATCGGACTATCTGCAAATGGTAGCTTAGTTCTCGCTTTCGTTTTCCCACGATTTTCATTATTGTTGTTGTTGTAAATATGGAGTCTTCCAGCAATATTTTATGTGTGTATTATATGTATAATGTTGTATGTTGATGAGGTGCTCATGCACGGAATTTCTTATGAATATAGTTAGCTATTTTAGAATCAGTGTTATTGATGAACCTAGGTGCAGTTCCTACCTAATTAGTCGTTTTCAGGAGGTTAGGTAAGGCCTGCAGCAGATGTACCAGTACGCAGCATTATGTACACGCCCTGGGATATACAGTTTATCATGTTCTTATCTAAATTCGAGGGATCCATTCTGGTGAACTCTGGCGCCCATACTACGGACATTTTGAAACATTATTTTGATTAATATTAATTTATTTCAAGTATTTGATGAAGTTTTCAAGTAATGTTATTTATTTATATATTTTATTTATTGGTAGTCATCAAAAATGTTTCAAGGTAACTCGCTCATTTGAATAGGAAATTTTGATGGAAATAGGATGAAGACGTAAATTTATAAGCTGAAAACCCCGTGGTCATCAGATAATTATATTCAGGAAAACATCATCTAGTGAATAAGCGGAAACCGGTAAATGGAAGATCACATGCCAGCGGGAGAACAAAGCAAGTCTTATATGTGAGGTGCAACAGGGTCATGAGAGGGAGAAAAGGGAGGAGGAATTAGCTTCTGCAGCTATCAGGAAAGATAGGGCTGACCAGGAGAGGAGGGGATCAAATGAGTTGGGTAGGGTTGAGGCTCTGGTCATGGGGGATGCCATTGTAAGACATGTGGGGAAAGTGTGAAGAGGAAAGGGAACCAGGGAGGGTGTTATCCAGGAATTAGGTTGAGGCAGATGTTGAGGAAAGTAGAAGAGAAGGAGGAGGGGAAGTAGAAGGTGGTTGTGTTTCACGTTGGTAACAAGAACGTAAGGCAAGCTGGTATAAGTACCAACATTGTTGGGGATGTGTGGGATCTGGGAAATGCAGCACGGGTGAAGTTTAAGGAAGCGAAGATTGTTATAAGTGGAGAACTGTGTAGGAGTGATACTGCTGGAGAGTGATTGGGGATTTAATGAGACTATGGAGTGGGTGTGTGAGAAACTGGGAGTGAAATTTCTAGATCCTAATGGGTGAATAGGAGGTAGGGATCTGCGCTCAGATGGCCTTCACTTAAACAGAAATGGTACGTATAAGTTGGAAATTTTTTTGGAAGGGTAATAGGGAGGTACATTCAGGGAAACGGGGTGGTCTAGGGAGCAGTGATAAGGGTGCAGATATCTGGAATTCAAGTAGATATGACATAAAAATGTTAGTGTTGAACTGTAGAGAGTATTGTAAATAAAGGAATAGAATTAAGTAATTTAATAGATATGTACTGCAACCTGCGACAACAGTGTTTTCTTCTTCACTTCGCCCCATGAATGGGTGATAAATCTAATGTAACCATTGGTGGCCTCGTAGTCCTAATTCTTACCAAGTTCCAGGTTGGACTGATAAAAAATATAGGCATCACCATCGCGCTGTACTTCCTCATACTTCACCTCAAGTTGTAGTACTAATTTAATATGATGTTGCCCGTGCAATATCTCCACTTACATGTTGCTAATTAACTATCCGAAATCGGGGATGGATATATCAATCAAACGCGGTGGTTGCATGTCAATATTAAGTCAATAACTCAGGGTAAAAAAACATCTATACATATTCAACAATACTATTTACTTTCGCAAGTTCCGTTGAAGAGGGTGTATAGTTCAATGTGTTACTCATTTACTCCGAAATCCTACCGTAGAATTAATATAAGCCTTTAAATATCATGACTCCGAAATATCAGCCTAAATGTATCCTTACAACTAATCTTCCTATCTCTACCTTTGAAAATAAACGCTAGAATAATCTTAAAACTAATTTATTAGCATGCCAATATTATAACTAACAAAAATAATGACCATCTTTGGTAATAGAGGAAAATAAACTCGAATATCATATATTATCTCTCTTGACAACTCAAATTAACGAATTAACATAATTAAAATTGGGCAGGTATCTTTAATTCATCTGGGCAATTATTATTTTGCTGCGTGACCACATTTCATCATTTTATTTCATCATGGGGACAATTAGGATTTACTCTTTATTAAAGGAGGGAGTGGTCTTTCTTTCCTTTAGGTCTATTTGCAGTACTCTTTGGAATTGGTTTGGGAATTTGCGTATTGATTTGTTTATGGCATGAGATAAGTAACTCTTTCCAATTATGGCTTCAAAATGCCATTTTAAGTATCTGAAAGAAATTAATCCTAACCATAAATATTAATTCCAACATCCTTATATATTAAAAAAGAATGTGTGCCAAAATAAAATTAAATATCTTCATTTACGAGTGCCATCGCCATGTTCTTCAACCGTCATGACCTGTCAGAATCATACCGACCAATTAATTATTATGTGTATTTTCAATTAAAATTACTCCTTCTACTGCCTACTAATTTTACCATTTTCAGGTTAACGCGTACTCCAATGCTGTATATTCATTATGTGAGACAAATATATTACTAGGCGACTATATCTCTTTTCTATATGCACTTCAAATACATGTAAATTACGATCAATCTATCTCCATATTTCATTTGAGTTCGACTAATTGACCATTTAACCTCACTGCTACACTTAATATTCACGTATCTAGGCCTTAATTCCACTGCTTGCCTCATTTTCAATCGCAACGTAACTGTAGCTAAGCATAAATTCGCACCTACTTCCTTCAATCATTTACTTACACAATACCTATTCAACATCTCAAATCTCCAACAACATATTATCGTTTCTGCTTTTAATTACAGCGATTCCTCCGCATACAACAATATTTCTACTCAGCTTCTTCATAATGTCTACCACGTCGCAGTAAAACATTTCTTTTACCTTAATATCTACTCAAAACACCGCAAGCTGCTACTGTTTATTTCAACTCATCGTAAATGTAGACGATATCGGCCTCGTTATTCAAACTGGTCATTGGGTAGCCTAGGTTTATTATTATTATACTGCACTTCACTTTCATATCTCAGCCTCGCCTAGCTTGAATAAGACGTTCTCGTAAGCATATAGGTTCAAAGACATCATAATTCTCTTCCCAATACTGCTCACATTAACCTCATATCAAACTTATGAGCACGGCAGTATATTACTACACATAAATAATACGTATCTGTGGTTATTTTCTCCGGCATGTGCCTTAGAATTCACACAATGGCACAAACAGGTCATATATTTGGCACTACAGCATTCCTACAATTATACTACACTAAATGAAATACTTTATAGTTAAATTTCTCAAAATGTCACTTATCTCATGCCATCCTAGGTCTGACGCTGCTTTCTTCTTCCTCGTCACGGCATCTCGGAACGTCTAGCCTTGCACTGGATCACGTCATGCTGGATCTCTAGGTCTTCAGGCTTGAGCTTACGCTGATCTGGTTAGCCCTCCTCCATCGCTTTAAGCCAGCTCCATTCCGTGTCCAATTTCCATGCAACGAAAAGACATTATTAAATTGACAGAATACATCTTAATTTTCAGTATATAGAGCCTTTCCAAGGACTTTGTCTAACTGTATTTATATTTCTTTTCCTCTAAAGATACTGCTCAGATTCAATTTTATTTTCATAAACTGGCTCTTCCTTGGTTTTTTTTATGTTGTCTGAATAATGTTCTTTATATCTTATAAATGGGCTATACGTATAATTTGATGAAAAGTTGGCCGTTTATTAAGTCAGTGTAGGCCTTATTTACGAATGCCGTATTCCAACACCTCTTCTTCCGTACAGTATTTGAAATGTATTATGCGTGTTTCCCTGCCGTTTTTACGTATTTTCCAGTAGTTTGTTTCTGGATTCTTCCTTCGTATGGCTCCTATTATGGTTATATTGATTATGTCAGCTAATCTTCTGGTCAGGTAATTGCAATTCACAGTCCGTTTTACGACGAAAAATCTTCTTGCCAAAGTAGATAATAATAGACCGTTTTTCAATGTTTTTTACGTATAATGGTTCATTTCTCATAGAGTTTCCTTTGGCACTGCCTCCTAATTGCGGTCAACTTGTCACAAAAAGTTATTCCGTGCATTCTTAATGCTTCAAGCTGATCTGCGCCATTTTTCTTCCGATCTATATTCATGTAAACTGACGTCAATCGTAACGTAACGGTACAGCACTTACCAGATATTGTAATAGGAGTTGAATCATGGCTGAGAAATGATATAGTGGATGCAGAAATGTTCTCACGGAACTGTAGTGTGTATCGTAGAGATAGGATTGGAATGGTGGGAGGAGGAAGTATTCATTCTGGAGCAAGAAGAATTAGTAAGCAACGAAAAAGTTCAAGATGACAAACATGCATTATTCTTAGTGTAAGGCTCATTTCTAAAGATAATAGGCAACTTAATGTCTTTGGAGTGTACAGACCGTGAAAGGGTAGCACTGACACGGATTCCGAATTTTTTGATAATATAATAAGCTATGTAGGAAACGATATGGAAAGGAATGTTATTGTAGCGAGAGATCTGAATTTACCAGATGTCAATTGGGTAGGAAATGCGAACGACAGGAAGCATGACCAACAAATGGCAAATAAGCTAATATGGGAAGGACAGCTGATTCAGGAAGTGATGGAACCAACTAGAAGGACAAAATATTCTGGAAGTGGTGCTGGTAAAACCAGATGAGCTCTATAGAGAAACCGAAGTAATAGATGGTATTAGCGATCATGAAGCTGTTTTTGTCGTAGTTAAAAATAAATGTGATAGAAAGGAAAGTGTTAAAAGAAGGACTATCAGGCGGTACCATATGGCTGATAAAACAGGCATGAGGCAGTTTTTAAAAAGTAACTATGATCGGTGTCAAACGGTAAATAAAAATGTAAACAGACTCTGGGATCGGTTTAAAGCAATTGTTGAGGAGTGCGAAAATAGGTTTGTGCCTTTAAAGGTAGTAAGTAATGGTAAAGACCAAACCTTATTAAAACATAGAATAAAGGGACTAAGGAGGAGGTGCAGATCGGAAAGAAATAGAGAGCTAGAAATGGCTGTGGAAGTAAGGAGAAGTTGAAGGAACTTACCAGGAAATTGAATCTAGCAAAGAAGGCAGCTAAGGATAGCATGTTGGCAAGCATAATTGGCAGTCATACAAATTTTAGTGAAAAATGGGAGGGTATGTTACTTTAAGGCAGAAACACTTCCAAGAAGGACATTCCAGGAATAATTAATGAACAAGGGGAGTGTGTATGTGAGGATCTTCAAAAGGCAGAAGTATTCAGTCAGCAGTATGTAAAGATTGTTGGTTACAAGCGTAATGGCCTGATAGAGGAGGTGACATATGCTAAAGAAGTATTAAAATTTACATAAAAATTACATTTACATTAAGTTAAAAAAATTTAAAACTAGAAAAGCGACTGGAATTGATAAGATTTCTGGGGATATACTAAAGACAATGGGTTGGGATATAGTACCATATCTGAAGTACATATTTGATTATTGTTTGGTTGAAGGAGCTATACCAAATGAATGGAGAGTTGCTATACTAGCCCCTGTGTATAAATGAAAATTACAGGCCAGTAAGTTTGACACGCGTTCCATGTAAGCTTTTGGAAGGCATTCGTTCTGATTATATTAGACATGTTTGCGAAATTAATAACTGGTTCGATAGAAGGCAGTTCGGTTCTTTGAAAGGTTTCTCCACTGAAATTCAACTTGTATCATTCCAGCAAGATATAGCAGATATCTTGGATTCCGGAGGTCTGTTGGACTGTATCACGATTGACCTATCTAAAACATTTGATAGGGTAGATCATGGGAGACTACTGGCAAAAATGAGTGCAATTGGACTAGACAAATAAGTGACTGAATGGGTTGTAATATTTCTAGAAAATGGATATCAGAGAATTAGAGTAGGCGAAGCTTTATACCTGACGCTGTAATAATTAAGAGAGGAATTCCTCAAGGCAGTAGGCCTATTATTGGATCTTTATGTTTTATTCGGTATATATAAATGATAGAGTAAAGGAGTGGAATCAGAGGTAAGGCTTTTTGCGGATGGTGTTATTCTGTATAGAGCAATAAAAAAGTTACAAGATTGTGAGCAACTGCAACATGACCTCGATAATGTTGTGAATTGGACAGCAGGCAACGGTATGATAATAAACGGGGTTAAAAGTCAGGTTGTGAATTTCACAAATAGCATAAGTCCTCTGAGTTTTAATTACTGCGTCGATGGGGTGAAAGTTCCTTTTGGGGATCATTGTAAGTATCTAAGTGTTAATATAAGGAAAGATGTTCATTGGTGTAATCACATAAATGGGATTGTAAATAAAGGGTACAGATATCTACACATGGTTATGAGGGTGTTTAGGGGTTGTAGTAAGGATGTAAAGGAGAGGGCATGTAAGTGTCTGGTAGGACCTCAGCTAGAGGATGGTTCCAGTGCATGGGATCCTCACCAGGATTACTTGATTCAAGAATTGGAAAAAATCCAAAGAAAAGCAGGTCGATTTGTTCTGGATGATTTCCGACAAAAGAGTAGCGTCATAAAAATGTTACAAAGTTTGGGCTGGGAAGAAATGGGAGAAAGGAGGCGAGCTGCTCAACTATGTGGTATGTTCCCAGCTGTCAGCGGAGAGATGGCGTGGAATGATATTTCTTTGAACTCATTTAAGAAAGGGCTAGGAAAACAACAGATAGGGAATAAAATACAGATAGGGAATCTGGGTGACTGCCCCAAATGTAGATGGGGATAGATTGATTGATTGATTGATTGATTGATTGATTGATTGATTGATTGATTGACAGTAGTATAATAGGACAGTTCTGCCGCCGCCTCCTCCTCCGGGCTCCCAGGGGCCCCTCCGCCTCCGCCTCACGGGAGGCCCTCCCAGAGGCCCCCTCCGCCTCCGCCTCACGGGGGGCCCTCCCAGAGACCTCCTCCGCCTCCGCCTCCCGAGGGGCCTTCCCAGAGGCCTCCTCCGCCTCCGCCTCCCGAGGGGCCTTCCCAGAGGCCTCCTCCGCCTCCCGCGGGAAATTTGAATTGGTAAACAAAGCCACGTGCTTTGTGACAGCTGTCATCGACAACAACGCATCGCTAACCTCACTGCTGCCATCTTGACGGGCCTAAACCTCAGTGATACCAACTTAACCTAACTAGCGCGAGATTTGAATAGGTAAACAAAGCCACGTGTTTTTTGACGGCCACGTGCTTTTTGACAGACAACAACGCATTGCTAACCTCAGTACTGCCATCTTGACGGGCTTAACCCTCAGTAGTACCAACTTAACATAACTAGCGCGAGATAAACAAAGCCACGTGCTTTTTTGACAACCACGTGCTTTTTGACAGACAACAACGTATCGCAAACCTCAGTGCAGCCATCTTGACGGACCTAAACCTTAGTGGTACCAACTTAACCTAACTAGCGCGAGATAAACAAATCCACGTGCTTTTTGACAGCTGACATCCGCCATCTTTTATCAACAGAGCACAGTGCTGCCCTCTTTAGCTACTTACCTTTGAAATGTGGTGGCGGATAATTTGAAAAATGCTTTTTGATAGCAGCCATCTTTAATCGACAGAGCACCGTGCTGCACTCTGGTGACAGACAATTCCACGTGACAGCAGCCATCCTTAATCAAGAGAGCACAGGGCTGCACTCTATGTGGTGGCGGCAATTTGAAAAATTTCACATGCTCTTGTTTGGAAACAAAGCCACGTGCTTTTTTGACAGCTACCATCCGCCATCTTTAATCAAGAGAGCATCGTGCTGCACTCTCTAGTTGAAATGTGAGGCGGCAATTTGAAAAATTCCACGTGCTCTTGTTTGGAAACAATGCTACATGCTTATTTGACAGCTACCATCCGCCATGTTTAATCAAGAGAGCACCGTGCTGCACTCTCTAGTTGAAATGTGGTGGTGGCAATTTGAAAAATTCCACGTGCTCTTGTTTGGAAACAATGCCACATGCTTATTTGACAGCTGCCATCCGCCATCTTTAATCTATAGAGCACAGTGCTGCTCTCTTTAGCTGAAATGGTGTGGCGGATAATTTGAAAAATGCTTTTGACAGCAGCCATCTTTGAGCACCGTGCTGCCTTCTTTAGCTAGAAACCTGTGGTGGCAGGCAATTCCACGTGACAGCAGCCATCTTTAATCAAGAGAGCACCGTGCTGCCCTCTTTGTGGCGGTGGCAAATTCCACGTGATTTACAAACTCTCGTGCTTTTTTCTGACAGCTGTCATCCACCATCTTGCATCACAAACCTCAGTGCTGCACTCTTTTGCTAGATACCTTTGAAATGTGGTGGCGGCAATTTGAAAAATTCTATGTGCTCTTGTTTGGAAACAAAGCCACGTGCTTTTCTGACAGCTGTCATCCGCCATATTTAATCAATAGAGCACTGTGCTGCTATCATGCGGGCAATTTCGTCAGCTGTCATCCGCCATCTTTCATCCACAGAGCACCGTGCTGCCCTCTGTAGCAGCGGGCATTTGAAAAGTTCTGTTAGCTGTCATCCGCCATCTTTAATCAAGAGAGCACCGTGCTGCCATCTTTAGCTAGATATCTTTGAAATGTAGTGGCGGTAAATTGAAAAATTCCACGTGCTCTTGTTTAGTAAACAAACTCACGCGCACTCACGCGCTTTTTGTCAGCTGTCATCCGCCATCTTACATCGCAAACCTCAGTGCTACACTCTTTAGTTGAAATATGGTGGCGGATAATTTAAAAAGAAAAATTCTACAGCAGCCATCTCTCGACGCTAATTGCACAAGATGGTGGCTATACATGACTCCTTAAAGGTGCTTATGCAAGACGGCCGCTATACATAGGTTCTTACGAGACGCCCTTGGGATGCTTGCGCAAGATGGCGGTTATACAAGGCTCCTTATGAGACTCCCTAGGGATGCTTGCGCAAGATGGTGGTTGCTCTTATGAGGCGGCTTAAGGGTCCTTGCACAAGATGGCTAGAGACGCCCTAAGGATGCTTGCGCAAGATGGCGGACGCAAGATGGCGGTTATACAAGGCTCCTTATGAGACCCCCTAGGGATGCTTGCGCAAGATGGCGGTTGCTCTTATGAGGTGGCTTAAGGGTTCTTTGCACAAGATGGCTAGAGATGCCCTAAGGATGCTTGCGTAAGATGGCGGACACAAAATGGCGGCTATACATGACTCCTTATGAGACGCCTTAAGGGTGCTCGCGCAAGATGGCTGCTGCTCATAGCTTAGAGGCTAACGTGTCGTGCTAGTTCGATTCATTCAATTAGGGGCTTAAATGCAAAATGTTAAATATCTCGAAAACGGTGCATCGTAGAGCAAAGCGGATAAAATTTTTTCTGCCCAATACCTCGGTCCGCAGTACGAGGAACATGATAGCATAAGAAAAACATACTCTAATGATGAGATCAACGGTTCGGTTCTTACTTAGGCCCTTTGACATTCGCTCTGTTTTAGCTTGTATTGAAGCAAGTCTTCGTAACATGATCAGGTCTAGCTATGGTAGAGAGTATAATATGCCGTGCAGGTTCGATTCATTAAATTTGGGGCTTAAATGCAAAATGTTAAATATCTCGAAAACGGTACATCGTAGAGCAAAACGGATAAAGTTTTTCCACCTGATACCTAGGTTTGCAGTATCAGGAACAAGAAAAACATAGTCTAATGATGAGATCGACGGTTCGATCCCTACTTAGGCCCTTTTTTCATTGGCAGCTATCTAATCTACAAGATGGCGGCTATACATAGCTTCTTATGAGGCAGCTTAAGAGCGCTTGCACAAGATGGCTGCTGCTCTTATGAGACTCCCTAGGGGTGCTTGCGCAAGGTGGCAGGGACAAGACGGTGTCTGTACACAGCTCCTTATGATACGGCCTAGAGGTGCTCACACAAGATGGTGGCTGCTCTGATGAAGAAAGCTACCTTTGCATCGTGCAGGTATCTTTACAGCACTAAACCTCATACCTTTGAAATGTGGTGGCAAGTAATTTGAAAAATTCTACGTGCTTTTTCTTAACAGCAGCTATCTTTAAACAATAGCGGCTATACATAAGCTGTTAAGGCCTCCTCTTATGTCAAGGCATAGCTCTATCGAATAAGTTTAAACCTGCATCGGGATAGCTAGAGTAAGCATGTGCTGCAGTGATGACGTCATTATGCATGTTTAGACTTGCAAATCACTAAAGAAACATAACAAGACTAGAATCGAACACTGCACTCTATGCCGTTAACTTTATCATGTGATCGGAACATTGATTGAAGTGTTTAGAACACTAAATAAGTGATCAAGACTAAAAATAGAACACTGTACTCGATACAACATGTGTTTAGAACATGTCAGGGGATACCTTTGTTCTAAGAAGATTAGATTACCGCACATTCCTTGTAGGGCTAATAGGCTAATGGGCTAATGGGAAAAAGGGCTAAATGGCAAAAGGGCTAATGGGCAAAAGGGCTAATGGGCTAAAGGGCTAAAGGGCTAAAGGAGCAACAACCTCATCGATCGCTATCAGCAAGAACGCTTCGACTTTGTTAAGTGTAGAAAATTAATCTTTATTTGTAAATGGTTTCATGTTCAGAACAATAAATGGAACCTAGGGGTTACGTCTTACCTAATAAAATCCCCGAGGTGCGATGAGTTACGTTTTTTCGAACTAGTGGTTGGAACACTGAACTTTTCAAGATGATAGCAGAGAGTTTAGCAATGTTCTGTTGTTGGATTATAAATTCCGCGCTACAAGATGCATAAGGTGGCAGCCTTGTGGTTTAGCGCCGTAAAGATGACAAGAGTGAGGTTAGCAATGTTCCGTTGTTGGATTTTAAATTCCGCACTATAACATGCATAAGGTGGCAGCCTTGAGGTTTACCGCCGTAAAGATGGCAGCAGTGAGGTTAGCGACGCTCTATTGTCCTTTAAAGTGTCCGTCAAGACGACAGCCGTCAAAAAAGCACGTGGCTTTGTTTACTAAACAAGAGCACGTGGCTGTGACGTCACGGTCATGTAATCAATCCTTAGCTCGACGTCGTTAAGAGCAGCATTAGGATTAGCTATGCTTAAAAGTCTTGGGAACAGAGCAGCAGTATGAATTGCCATGTTTCAAAGCGTGTACACATCACCTATGGATTTTACACGCATCGACCCTCGTACTAAACTTCTTCCGCTTGATCGTGCTGCTATCTTAGCATAACCTATACCCATAAAATTAAAGTACAATGAATAGCCATGTTTCAAAGCGTGTACACATCACCTATCGATTTTGCATGCAACAAATATCGTACTAAACTTATTCCGCTAGATTGTGCTGCTATCTTAGCATAACCTATACCCATAAAATTAAAGTACAATGAATAGCTATGTTTCAAAGCGTGTACACATTACTTATTAGTTTTGCATTCATCGAATCTCGTACTGAACTTCTTCCGCTAGATTGTGCTGCTATCTTAGCATAACTTATACACATGAACTTAAAGTACAAAGAATAGCCATGTTTAAAAGCATGTACACATTACCTATCGATTTTGCATGCATCGACTCTCGTACTAAACTTCTTCCGCTAGATCGTGCTGCTACCTTAGCATAACCTATACACATGAACTTAAACTACAAAGAATAGCCTTGTTTCAAAGCGTGTACACATCACCTATCGATTTTGCATGCAACAAATATCGTACTAAACTTCTTCCGCTAGATTGTGCTGCTATCTTAGCATAACCTATATTGTGCTGCTATCTTAGCATAACCTATAACCATGAACTTAAAGTACAATGAATAGTCATGTTTCAAAGCGGGTACACATCAACTATCAATGATGCATGCATCGACTCTCGTACTAATCTTCTTCCGCTAGATTGTACTGCTATCTTAGCATAACTTATACACATGAACTTAAAGTACAAAGAATAGCCATGTATCAAAGCGTGTACACATTACCTATCGATTTTGCATGCATCGACTCTCGTACTAAACTTCTTCCGCTAGATTGTGCTGCTACCTTAGCATAACCTATACACATGAACTTAAAGTACAAAGAATAGCCATGTTTCAAAGCGTGTACACATTACTTATTGATTTTGCATGCATCGAATCTCGTACTGAACTTCTTCCGCTAGATTGTGCTGGTATCTTAGCATAACTTATACACATGAACTTAAAGTACAAAGAATAGCCATGTTTCAAAGCGTGTACACATTACCTATAGATTTTGCATTCATCGACTCTCGTACTAAACTTCTTACGCTAGATTGTGCTGCTATCTTCGCCCAACCTATACACATGAACTTAAAGTACAAAGAATAGCCATGTTTCAAAGCGTGTACACATCAGCTATCGATTTTGCATGCATCAAATATCGTACTAAACTTCTTGCGCTAGGTTGTGCTGCTATCTTAGCTTAACCTATACCCATGAACTTAAAGTACAATGAATAGTCATGTTTCAAAGCGGGTACACATCAACTATCGATTTTGCATGCATCGACTCTCGTACTAAACTTCTTCAGGTAGATTGTGCTGCTATCTTAGCATAACTAAGACGCATGAACTTAAAGTACAAATAATAGCCATGTTTCAAAGCGTGTACACATTACCTATCGATTTTGCATGCATCGACTCTCGTACTAATCTTTTTCCGCTAGATTGTGCTGCTATCTTAGCATAACCTATACGCATGACCTTAAAGTACAAAGAATAGCCATGTTTCAAAGCGTGTACACATCACCTATCGATTTTGCATGCATCGACTCTTGTACTAAATCTTCTTCCGCTAGATTATGCTGCTATCTTAGCATAACCTATGCGCATGAACTTAAAGTACAAAGAATAGCTATGTTTCAAATCGTGTACACATCACCTATCGATTTTGCATTCATCGACTCTCGTACTAAACTTCTTACGCTAGATTGTGCTGCTATCTTAGCATAACCTATACACATGAACTTAAAGTACAATAAATAGCCACGTTTTAAAGCGTGTACACACCACCTATCGATTTTGCATGCATCAAATATCGTACTAAACTTCTTGCGCTAGGTTGTGCTGCTATCTTACCTTAACCTGTACGCATGAACTTAAAGTACAAAGAATAGCTATGTTTCAAAGCGTGTATACATCAACTATCAATGATGCATGCATCGACTCTCGTGCTAAACTTCTTCAGGTAGATTGTGCTGCTATCTTACCATAACTAAGACGCATGAACTTAAAGTACAAAGAATAGCCATGTTTCAAAGCGTGTACACATTACCTATCGATTTTGCATGCATCGACTCTCGTACTAAACTTCTTCCGCTAGATTGTGCTGCTATCTTAGCATAACCTATACGCATGACTTTAAAGTACAAAGAATAGCCATGTTTCAAAGCGTGTACACATCACCTATCGATTTTGCATTCATCGACTCTCGTACTAAACTTCTTCCGCTAGATTGTGCTGCTATCTTAGCCTAACCCTATACGCATGAACTTTAAAGTACGAAGAATGACTATGTTTTAAAGCGTGTACACATCACCTATCGATTTTGCATGCATCAAATATCGTACTAAACTTCTTGCGCTAGATTGTGCTGCTATCTTAGCATAACCTGTACGCATGAACTTAGAGTACAAAGAATAGCCATGTGTCAAAGCGTGTACACATTACCTAATGATTTTGCACAAAACGACTATCATACTAAACTTTTTCACTACATTGTGCTAAAATCGTGTAAGTGTGCTGCTATCTTAGCATAACCTATCGATTTTACATGCATCGACTATCGTACTAGGCTTCTTCCGCTAGAGCATATAGCAATCGCTTTTGTGTATCCCTAACCATGTGTACGAACTTAAAGCACAAAGAAGAGCTATGTTCTAAAGCGTGTACACATCACCTATCGATAATGTATGAATCGAATATCGTACTAAACTTCTCCTGCCAGAGCGTACGACTATCGCTTGAGTGTGCACGAACTTGATGCATAAAGAATAACAATGTATAAAAATCTTGTAAACAAAGCAGCATCATTAAGTATAGCCATGTTTGATTTGCAAGTCTAAACATGCATAATGACGTCATCACTGCAGCACATGCTTACTCTAGCTATCCCGATGCAGGTTTAAACTTGATCGATAGAGCTATGCCTTGACATAAGAGGAGGCCTTAACAGGTTATGTATAGACGCTATTGTTTAAAGATAGCTGCTGTTAAGAAAAAAGCACGTAGAATTTTTCAATTTACCCGCCTCCACATTTCAAAGGTATGAGGTTTAGTGCTGTAAAGATACCTGCACGATGCAAAGGTAGCTTTCTTCATCAGAGCAGCCACCATCTTGCGTGAGCACCTCTAGGCCGTATCATAATGAGCTGTGTATAGTCACCGTCTTGTCGCTGCTACCTTGCGCAAGCACCCCTAGGGAGTCTCATAAGAGCAGCAGCCATCTTGTGCAAGCGCTCTTAAGCTGCCTCATAAGAAGCTATGTATAGCCGCCATCTTGTAGAATTAGATAGCTGCCAATGCCAAAGGGCCTAAGTAGGGATCGAACCGTCGATCTCATCATTAGACTATGTTTTTCTTGTTCCTGATACTGCAAACCTAGGTATCAGGTGGAAACATTTTATCCGTTTTGCTCTACGATGTACCGTTTTCGAGATATTTAACATTTTGCATTTAAGCCCCAAATTTAATGAATCGAACCTGCACGGCACGTTATACTCTCTACCATAGCTAGACCTGATCATGTTACGAAGACTTGCTTCAATACAAGCTAAAACAGAGCGAATGTCAAAGGGCCTAAGTAAGAACCGAACCGTTGATCTCATCATTAGACTATGTTTTTCTTATGCTATCATGTTCCTCGTACTGCGGACCGAGGTATTGGGTAGCAAAATTTTTGTCCGTTTTGCTCTACGATGCACCGTTTTCGAGATATTTAACATTTTGCATTTAAGCCCCTAATTGAATGAATCGAACTAGCACGACACGTTAGCCTCTAAGCTATGAGCAGCAGCCATCTTGCGCGAGCACCCTTAAGGCGTCTCATAAGGAGTCGTGTATAGCCGCCATCTTGTGTCCGCCATCTTACGCAAGCATCCTTAGGGCATCTCTAGCCATCTTGTGCAAAGGACCCTTAAGCCGCCTCATAAGGGCAACCGCCATCTTGCGCAAGCATCCCTAGGGGGTCTCATAAGGAGCCTTGTATAACCGCCATCTTGCGTCCGCCATCTTGCGCAAGCATCCTTAGGGCGTCTCTAGCCATCTTGTGCAAGGACCCTTAAGCCGCCTCATAAGAGCAACCACCATCTTGCTCAAGCATCCCTAGGGAGTCTCATAAGGAGCCTTGTATAACCGCCATCTTGCGCAAGCATCCCAAGGGCGTCTCATAAGAACCTATGTATAGCGGCCATCTTGCATAAGCACCTTTAAGGAGTCATGTATAGCCACCATCTTGGGCAATTAGCGTCGAGAGATGGCTGCTGTAGAATTTTTCTTTTTAAATTATCCGCCACCATATTTCAACTAAAGAGTGTAGCACTGAGGTTTGCGATGTAAGATGGCGGATGACAGCTGACAAAAAGCGCGTGAGTGCGCGTGAGTTTGTTTACTAAACAAGAGCACGTGGAATTTTTCAATTTACCGCCACCACATTTCAAAGGTATTTAGCTAAAGATGGCAGCACGGTGCTCTCTTGATTAAAGATGGCGGATGACAACTAACAGAACTTTTCAAATGCCCGCTGCTACAGAGGGCAGCACGGTGCTCTGTGGATGAAAGATGGCGGATGACAGCTGACGAAATTGCCCGCATGATAGCAGCACAGTGCTCTATTGATTAAATATGGCGGATGACAGCTGTCAGAAAAGCACGTGGCTTTGTTTCCAAACAAGAGCACATAGAATTTTTCAAATTGCCGCCACCACATATCAAAGGTATCTAGCAAAAGAGTGCAGCACTGAGGTTTGTGATGCAAGATGGTGGATGACAGCTGTCAGAAAAAAGCACGAGAGTTTGTAAAGCACGTGGAATTTGCCACCGCCACAAAGAAGGCAGCACGGTGCTCTCTTGATTAAAGATGGCTGCTGTCACGTGGAATTGCCTGCCACCACAGGTAACTAGCTAAAGAGGGCAGCACGGTGCTCAAAGATGGCTGCTGTCAAAAGCATTTTTCAAATTATCCGCCACACCATTTCAGCTAAAGAGAGCAGCACTGTGCTCTATAGATTAAAGATGGCGGATGGCAGCTGTCAAATAAGCATGTGGCATTGTTTCCAAACAAGAGGACGTGGAATTTTTCAAATTGCCACCACCACATTTCAACTAGAGAGTGCAGCACGATGCTCTCTTGATTAAACATGGCGGATGGTAGCTGTCAAATAAGCATGTAGCATTGTTTCCAAACAAGAGCACGTGGAATTTTTCAAATTGCCGCCACCACATTTCAACTAGAGAGTGCAGCACGATGCTCTCTTGATTAAAGATGGCGGATGGTAGCTGTCAAAAAAGCACGTGGCTTTGTTTCCAAACAAGAGCATGTGAAATTTTTCAAATTGCCGCCACCACATAGAGTGCAGCCCTGTGCTCTCTTGATTAAGGATGGCTGCTGTCACGTGGAATTGTCTGTCACCAGAGTGCAGCACGGTGCTCTGTCGATTAAAGATGGCTGCTATCAAAAAGCATTTTTCAAATTATCCGCCACCACATTTCAAAGGTAAGTAGCTAAAGAGGGCAGCACTGTGCTCTGTTGATAAAAGATGGCGGATGTCAGCTGTCAAAAAGCACGTGGATTTGTTTATCTCGCGCTAGTTAGGTTAAGTTGGTACCACTAAGGTTTAGGTCCGTCAAGATGGCTGCACTGAGGTTTGCGATACGTTGTTGTCTGTCAAAAAGCACGTGGTTGTCAAAAAAGCACGTGGCTTTGTTTATCTCGCGCTAGTTATGTTAAGTTGGTACTACTGAGGTTTAGGCCCGTCAAGATGGCAGTACTGAGGTTAGCGATGCGTTGTTGTCTGTCAAAAAGCACGTGGCTGTCAAAAAACACGTGGCTTTGTTTACCTATTCAAATCTCGCGCTAGTTAGGTTAAGTTGGTACCACTGAGGTTTAGGCCCGTCAAGATGGCAGCAGTGAGGTTAGCGATGCGTTGTTGTCGATGACAGCTGTCAAAGAGCACGTGGCTTTGTTTACCAATTCAAATTTCCCGCGGGAGGCGGAGGAGCCCTCTGGGAAGGCCCCTCGGGAGGCGGAGGCGGAGGAGGCCTCTGGGAGGGCCCCCCGTGAGGCGGAGGCGAGGGGGCCTCTGGGAGGGCCTCCCGTGAGGCTTAGGCGGAGGGGCCCCTGGGAGCCCGGAGGAGGAGGCGGCGGCAGAACTGTCCTATTATACTACTGTCAATCAATCAATCAATCAATCAATCAATCAATCAATCAATCAATCAATCAATCAATCAATCAATCAATCAATCAATCAATCAATCAATCAATCAATCAATCAATCAATCAATCAATCAATCAATCAATCAATCAATCAATCAATCAATCAATCAATCAATCCCCATCTACATTTAGGGCAGTCACCCAGATTCCCTATCTGTTGTTTATTCCCTATCTGTTGTTTTCCTAGCCCTTTCTTAAATGAGTTCAAAGAAATATCATTCCACGCCATCTCTCCGCTGACAGCTCGGAACATACCACTTAGTTGAGCAGCTCGCCTCCTTTCTCCCATTTCTTCCCAGCCCAAACTTTGTAACATTTTTGTGACGCTACTCTTTTGTCGGAAATCATCCAGAACAAATCGACCTGCTTTTCTTTGGATTTTTCCAATTCTTGAATCAAGTAATCCTGGTGAGGATCCCATGCACTGGAACCATACTCTAGCTGAGGTCCTACCAGACACTTACATGCCCTCTCCTTTACATCCTTACTACAACCCCTAAACACGCTCATAACCATGTGTAGAGATCTGTACCCTTTATTTACAATCCCATTTATATTAACACCTAGATACTTACAATGATCCCCAAAAGGAACTTTCGCCCCTTCAACGCAGTAATTAAAACTCAGCGGACTTATACTATTTGTGAAACTCACAACCTGACTTTTAACCCCGTTTATCATCATACCGTTGCCTGCTGTCCAATTCACAACATTATCGAGGTCATGTTGCAGTTGCTCACAATCTTGTAACTTTTTTTATTACTCTATACAGAATAACACCATCCGCAAAAAGCCTTACCTCTGATTCCACTTCTTTACTCTATCATTTATATATACCGAATAAAACATAAAGGTCCAATAATAGGCCTGCTGCCTTGAGGAATTCCTCTCTTAATTATTACAGCGTCAGGTATAAAGCTTCGCCTACTCTAATTCTCTGATATCCGTTTTCTAGAAATATTACAACCCATTCAGTCACTCCTTTGTCTAGTCCAATTGCACTCTTTTTTGCCAGTAGTCTCCCATGATCTACCCTATCAAATGCTTTAGATAGGTCAATCGTGATACAGTCCAACAGACCTCCGGAATCCAAGATATCTGCTATATCTTGCTGGAATGATACAAGTTGAGTTTCAGTGGAGTAACCTTTCAAAGAACCGAACTGCCTTCTATCGAACCAGTTATTAATTTCGCAAACATGTCTAATATAATCAGAACGAATGCCTTCCAAAAGCTTACATGGAACGCGTGTCAAACTTACTGGCCTGTAATTTTCATTTATACACAGGGGCTAGTATAGCAACTCTCCATTCATTTGGTATAGCTCCTTCAACCAAACAATAATCAAATATGTACTTCAGATATGGTACTATATCCCAACCCATTGTCTTTAGTATATCCCCAGAAATCTTATCAATTCCAGTCGCTTTTCTAGTTTTAAATTTTTTTAACTTAATGTAAATGTAATTTTTATGTAAATTTTAATACTTCTTTAGCATATGTCACCTCCTCTATCAGGCCATTACGCTTGTAACCAACAATCTTTACATACTGCTGACTGAATACTTCTGCCTTTTGAAGATCCTCACATACACACTCCCCTTGTTCATTAATTATTCCTGGAATGTCCTTCTTGGAAGTGTTTCTGCCTTAAAGTAACATACCCTCCCATTTTTCACTAAAATTTGTATGACTGCCAATTATGCTTGCCAACATGCTATCCTTAGCTGCCTTCTTTGCTAGATTCAATTTCCTAGTAAGTTCCTTCAACTTCTCCTTACTTCCACAGCCATTTCTAGCTCTCTATTTCTTTCCGATCTGCACCTCCTCCTTAGTCCCTTTATTTCTATATTTTAATAAGGTTTGGTCTTTACCATTCCTTACTACCTTTAAAGGCACAAACCTATTTCGCACTCCTCAACAATTAGCTTCCACCCCCGGAGGCCCGGGTTGATTCCCCGCTCTGCCACGAAATTTGAAAAGTGGTACGAGGGCTGGAACGGGGTCCACTCAGCCTCGGGGCATCAACTGAGTAGAGGTGGGTTCGATTTCCACCTCAGCTATCCTAGAAGTGGTTTTACGTGGTTTCCCACTTCTCCTCCAGGCAAATTCCGGGATGGTACCTAACTTAACGCCACGGCCGCTTCCTTCCGTCTTCCTTGTCTATCCCTTCCAATCTTCCCATCCCCCCGCAAGGCCCCTGTTCAGCATAGCAGGTGAGGCCGCCTGGGTGAGGTACTGGTCATCCTCCCCAGTTGTATCCCCGATCCAGAGTCTGAAGCTCCAGGACACTGCCCTTGAGGCGGCAGAGTTGAGATCCCTCGCTGAGTCCCAGGGAAAAACCGATCCTGGAGGTAAACAGATAAAGAAGAAGAAGAAGAAGAAGAAGGTTTACGTTCAGACGTTAGAAGGGAAACAACAACTAATGTCGTCTACGAGGGAAGCTTAAAAGGTCTATCACCCTAACTTCCAAACTGGACACGTGCGAAGCCGGAGTGGGTCGCTAATTTTTAAATACAGATATAGTGATGGAGGGATGTGCATTGTTTGTTATCGACGATAAGCCAGCCTGGTGACCATGATCCTTAAGCGTTGAAGTCTGTATGGTCTGGCACAGTGGTTAGCCGGTTCGAGACCCGTTGGTCGAAACGTTTTTACCATCAGAATGTTGGCCGGCAGGGTAGGAGAGGTGGTGGTATAGAAATTTCGCGTGCCAGAAGCCTTGATTAAATTCCAAAGCCTCTCCGCAGTGCTCATATGGAGTGAGTTGATGGTGATCTGTGCGTCGCATGGTGACGTAAAGTTTTGAGCAAACCCGTTGGTGTTATTCGATAGGAGTAGGCTACGTGCCGACACTGGGTTTCACCCTGTGCCTATCATCATCATCCCGCATCCAGATGTGCAGGTCACCAATGAACGTCGAATAGAAAGACCTGCACCAGGCAGGAGGCATGTCCTCGGACACTCCCGGCACTAAAATCCATAAATAAATAAATAAATAAATAAATAAATAAATAAATAAATAAATAAATAAATAAATAAATAAATAAATAAATAAATAAATAAGTGAATAAATAAATAAATAAATAAATAAATAAATAAAATTATCGACGATAGTTAGAAGATGGATATGAGATAGAAGCAGATATTGAGTGATCAGGAAGAAGTAAGAAAATTGGATGGTCATTCCAATCCGAAGTGGAGTAGAGATGCTGGTTGCTTTAGCCTATTGCTCAAAAGAACATGTTTAGCAGCCCTGTTCGGCGAGGAGTGATCAGCACAACATAGTGACAAGTGGGTACATGGACTGTTACATCGAAATATCGTTGCAGCTAGTTCAAGGACCAGTTATACCGTAGCTGACGTGTAATAAGGGTATGCTACGGACATGACAAGAAGCAGAGGTAGAAAGCCATTCTTCTCACTCTGGGTTTCCGAACGCTAGTTTGAAACCACTGAGAAATTTTGAACTATTTTCAACAATCCTCCCTTCAGGAAATAAATGGAGAAGTGCTACAACGTGTCAAAAGAAACGCGCGACGAAAATTGAATTTATGATCGGACGATTAGTCAATACATGAAACAAGTGTGTCGGATCCAAAGAAAGCTCTGTCTTTCTGAGCTCAAGTTGGCGGGTTTGGTCCTGGCTCAATGCGGTGGTATTTAAAAGTGTTCATATATGCCAGCCTCGTATCACTGGATTTTCTGAACTCCTTCCGGAGAAAATTCCGACACCTCTGTGTATCCGAAAATCGTGTATGTAGTTAGTGAGACGTAAAACCGGTAACACTACTATTATTATGGTGACTATTTTTAGCAAAACAAAGAGTGACCCCAGATGGGACGTGCGCTAGTTTATTTATGTTTGGTCTGTATAATGTCTTCTTTGTTTGGAATAAGAGTTCGCGGTGCAGTCAACCGCACGGAGTTAAGCAGGTTAAAGTCCACGCTGCCGGGACTTGATCAGATACAGTACATTAGAAAGAGAGAGAGAGAAAAAAGGCCGCCCGCATATCTTGACGGAACCGAACGTTGAAAGAACTTCAGCAGCTTGCATGTCGAGTCGAGTATACGTATTGCCGTTGAGGATGTATCTTATAAAAATTGTGCACATTTTGACATAGCAGAAATATGTCCTTGAGCCGGGTGTTGTACTACAGATCTATCAGCTCAACTGGAAGTAATCGTCCGATAAATAAACCGAAGTCTGTATTCAGCCCTTCCTAGCCTTCAAACTTCTTTGAAAATAGACCGATTTACAACTTAGTAAGGCGTCTGTACTCTATCACGCGGCCAGACTGCTAACCTTTCCCTCTTCCTCACCCCTTGATATTCCATCCCGTAATACGCTCGGTGCACATGACAGGAGCGCGCTGTTTGACCAGGTCTGTTTCAAATGTTACAAAGAAAGCGTACTCTCACAGTCTAATGCGGTACTCTGGAATTGTATTAGTAACAGCCGTTAGTCAATTCTACTGGATAATGTTAGTAATATTAATGAGCAGCAAGCTTTGACCACTACCATTTTCTACGCAGAATCAACAGGCAAGTTTCCTGCTCGTTCGAGTTACTCCAAATAATATTAGTTCAATGGCTATAATCTATCTAGGTATTCTGCCTTATGGCAGGTCTTGTCATGGGATGAACCTCTTCCACTGCTGCCTGTCCTGCGCCAAGCTTTTCATGTCCGAATATTTATTTCCTTGGATATTGTCCAACATTTGATATTTTTTTCCTTCCTCTTCCTCGTTTGCCTTTCACCATTCCTTCTATTCCTTCTTTCAGTAAACAGTCCCTCCTCAAATAATGTCCGATCCAGTTCATTTTTCTCCTTCTAATGGTTTGTAACATACTTCGTTCTTCTCCAACTCTTCGTAATACCTCCTCATTCCTTACCCGATCTTCCCATTTCACTCGTTCTATTCTCCTCTATACCCACATCTCTAGTGCCTCCAATCTTCTCTCATCTTTCTTTCTCAATGTCCAAGTCTCTGCGCCATACAGCGCTATGCTCCAAATGTAACACTTAGCAAGTCTTTTCCTCAAATCTTTGTTTAGTGGTCCACAAAATAATTTTGATTTTTTCCTAAAGCCTTCTTTTGCTATGGCAATTCTTTTCTTAATTTCTGTTGTGCAATACATATCATCTCTGATCATACTTCCCAAATACTTGAAGTTACTGACTTGCTCTATTTCTTCTCCTCCTATACTAATATGACAACTTCTACCTTTTCCTCCAATTATCATACTTTTGGTCTTCTTCTTATTAATTCTCATTCCATATTCTTCTAGTTTCATGTTGAGTTTATCTAACATTTGTATCATTTCACGTTCGCTTTCTCCCATCACAACCATATCATCTGCAAATCTTATACATTCTACTCTCCTACCTCCAACACAAACTCCACTATTTCCATTAAAACTTTCATTGATTATTTCTTCGAGATAGATGTTGAACAGTGTCGGTGATAAAGAGCAGCCCTGTCTTACACCTCTTCCTAATTCAATTTCTTCACTCAACTCATCTCCTATTCTCACTCTTGCTCTCTGGTTTATATACAAATTCTTTATTAGTCTTCTATCCCTCCAATCAACTCCATGTTTCTTCAGGATTGTCATCAATTTGTCCCATCTGACACAGTCAAAAGCCTTCTTAAGGTCAATAAATACAGCATAAACCTTCCTGTTTTTCTCTATGTACCTCTCTCCTATCACCCTCAGAAGTCCAATGGCGTCTCTTGTTCCAACTCCTCTCCTGAAACCAAACTGTTCTTCACCTATATATTCAGCTTTCCATATATCCTTCTGTTGAGCGTCCGCAGTAAGACTTTGGCTGCATGTGAAATTAGACT
This sequence comes from Anabrus simplex, assembly GCF_040414725.1. Taxonomy (NCBI): domain Eukaryota; kingdom Metazoa; phylum Arthropoda; class Insecta; order Orthoptera; family Tettigoniidae; genus Anabrus; species Anabrus simplex. Next base: position 311,912,565 of record NC_090267.1, on the reverse strand, counting down.
CAATGTCCTATGTTCCGCACATTTTTTGCTGTTCTTTTTCTTTTCCATAGGGATTAAGATGATTTCACTGAAGTCCTTTGGCCATTTTCCTGCCATGTATATTTGATTACATAATCCAATCAACTCCTTTCTCCCTTCATTATTTAACGCTTTTAACAGTTCAACAGGAATCTCATCTATTCCCATTGCTTTTCTATTTTTCATCTCGTTCAGTGATGCTTCGATCTCTCTTCGCAGTATGGTTTCCCCTTTATCATCCTCTTTAACCATATCTTCCTCCTCTAATTCAAGTTCTTCTTCATTTGGTCGATTGTCCCGATCATATAGCCATTCTATGTATTCTTCCCATCTTTTCATTATTTCTTGGGGTTCATATATCATTGTGCCATTTGTAGCCTCTATTTCCTTATTGCTGTTGTTCCTTCTCTTTTCTCTGAATACTATATTTGTTGCTTCTTTGTACATCAAGTCATATTTCCCTTCTTTCTCCAGTTGCTCTATCTCATCACACTTTTCTGTCAACCATTTCTTCTTTGCCTTTTCTGTTTCTCTTCTTAATTCATTATTTAACTTCCTGTAGTTACGCTTTCCTTCTTCTGTATTTACTGTTTTCCATTTCCTGCGTTCCTCCATTTTACTTATCATTTCTGATGTTATCCATTCCTTCTTTGCCCTTTTCCTCTCCTTGACTCCAAGCGTTTTCTTAGCTGCTTCTTTTATCCCATTTTTAAAAGTTTCCCATCTCCTTTCTACATTTTCTGTTTCATTTCCTAATGTATTATTGTTACAATACTCATCCTCTAGTTCTCTACACTTGTCTTTATCTTTCAATTTCTCAATATTAATTTCTTCTCTCTTCTTTCCTTTCCATACTATTTTCAATTTAATCATTACCTCTGCTACAACTAATATATGGTCAGAATAAATGTCTGCTCCTGGGTAACATTTAGCATTCTTTAGGCAGTTTCTGTACCGTTGTTGTATCATTATATAATCAATTTGATATTTCTTGTCATCTAATCGAGATATCCAAGTATACCTTCTCCTTTTGTGGTTGTCAAACAAAGTGTTTCCAACCACCATGCAATTTTCATTACAGAATTCAATCAACCTTTCTCCCCTCTCATTTCTGTCTCCCAATCCAAATTTACCAATGGTCTTACCATCTAATCCTTCACCAACAACCGCATTCCAATCACCCATTACAACATTACATGCATTCTTTTCCTCTTTCTCAATGAGTTGATCTATCTTCTCATAACACTCTTCTACCTCTTCATCAGAATGATTACAGGTCGGCATATAAACTTGAATGATCACTAAGTCTTTTCTTTTCCCGTTCAGTCTTATCATCATAATCCTTCCATTGATATATTCAACCTTCATAACTTTGTTCTTCAGTCGTTTTCCAATCAGTATTCCCACTCCATGCAATCCATTTTTATCTTCACCCGAATAGTACATTCGGAAGTCACCGCTTTCTAGTTCTCCACATCCACCCCATCTCACTTCACACATTCCAAGTACATCCAAATTATTTCTCTTCATCTCATATTTAGCGTTTTATAATTTTCCTTCCTGTAAAAGGGTTAGAACATTCCATGTCCCTATTCGCAATAATTCTTCTTTCTTCTTCTCCTTCCTTCCATATTTTAAAAACCTCGTTGTACACCCCTCCCGGAGATCCGAATGAGGGGAATCTTTACCTCCGGAATCTTTTACAAAGAGGTCCATCTCATGAACGTCTTGGAAGATACTGCCAGTGGTGGTTTCCCGTTGCCTTCCACTGTCCTCCACATCCTGTCGGCTCGCTGACCCAGATTCCCGCTGGGGTTGATACCCAACCTTCCGCTGGGTTGCTCAGCTTAACAGGGGCACCACGTGTAGGTAGAATTGTGGAGAATTGGGGTGAGAGAGGCTAAGAGAACTCTCTTGTTGAGTTCTTATATTCGCATCTCACCCCCATTTATTAGCCAGAGTCACATGGTTGAATTAATGACTCCCCCAGGTCATCTCCTGGGCCCAATGGCTATAAAACCAGCCACATTTCGAAGGATGATTTGAAGTACTGTAAATATCGTAGAGAACAAACTTCTTTTCCTCGTTGATTCATGATCTTGCATCAAGGCCTTCTTTCCACTTATTGGCGGCGTGGTATCTCCGAAAACCGTAAAGAGTAGTTAGTGGGACGTAATGCAAATAACATAATAATTAACCACTTATTCGTGCTAGGCTCCTTGCTTTAATTTTCTCATCTGACTTTCTTGGGACGTAAAACCTATAACATTATTTATTATTGTTCACGGATATAACTATTTTTAGATAAACTGGAACCCAGTCGCCATATCACTGTTATATTATTATTATTATTATTATTATTATTATTATTATTATTATTATTATTATTATTATTATTATAAAGCGAGTTGGCCATGCGGTTAGGGTCGCGCATCTGTGAACTTGCATTCGGGAGATCGTGGGTTCGAATTCCACCGTCGGCAGCCCTGAAGATGGTTTTCCGTGGTTTCCCATTTTGACACCGGACAAATGCTGGAGCTGTACCTTAATTAAGGCCACGGCCACTGCCTTCCCAATCCTAGCCCTTCCCATCCTGCCGTCGCCGAAAACCTTCGATGTGTTAGGGCGACGTTAAACAAGTAGCTCGATACCTGGCCGGATCGTCGGAGTTTATTTATGAGCTTATTGTCCGACTCTTTGGCTGAACGGTCAGCGTACTGGCCTTCGGTTCAGAGGGTCCCAGGTTCGATTCCCGGCCAGGACGGAGATTTTAACCTTAATTGGTTAATTCCAATGGAACGGGGGCTGGGTGTATGTGTTGTCTTCATCATCATTTCATCCTCATCACGACGCGCAGGTCGCCTACGGGAGTCAAATAGAAAGACCTGTACCTGGCGAGCCGAACCCGTCTTGGGATATCCTGGCACTAAAAGCCATACGACATTTCATTTTCATGAGCCTATTAGCTTTTTGGCCTATGGACTGTGGTTTGTGATATCCTCAATATTTCTGCAGCTCACATAACGTACACAATACTACCGTCCATTCACCAACGTGCAGTTTCCTATTTCCGATAGACGCAGTCCCTCATCGTTAGAGGTTCCGCCTTACAAGGGCTGCGCCAGTCTACTAATAGCCTTAGATTATTACTTTGTTATTATTATTATTATTATTATTATTATTATTATTATTATTATTATTATTATACAATGGGCTTTACGTCGCACCGACACAGATAGGTTTTATGACGAGGATGGGACAGTAAAGGGCTAGGAGTGGGAAGGAAGCGGTCGTGGCCTTAACTAAGGTTGTGAAAATGGAAACCACGATCATCTTCAGGGCTGCCGACAGTGGGATTCGAACCCACTATCTCCCGAATGCAAGTTCACAGCTGCGCTCCCTAAACCGCACGGCCAAGTCATTCGGTCAGATTTTTAAAAGAAGGTCGTTTATAGTTGTCTGGCTTCTGGGCGGAATGATCGACGAAGCAGCCTTCGTCTTAGAGGGTCCCGGGTTTGATTTTCGGCTGGGGATTTTAGTCATGTCGGGTTAATTTTTCCGGCTGGGTTACTGGATGTTTGTGCTTTTCCTAACTCACAAACTACACGAAACACACCACACTACTAACCATCATAGAAACACGCAATCGTGAATACATCCCTCCACATAGGATTGCCGTAAGGAAGGACACACTGGACTTCATACTCTAAGTAATTGGGAATGCATAAGTTAAGACCAGAAAGGAAATGGAGAGAATTCACCTCAAGAGCTATTTTAAGTTTTTTTTTTTTTTTTTTTTTACTTTTTACAATTGGCTTTACGGTGCACCAACACAGATATGTCTTATGGCGACGATGGGATGGGAAAGGGCTAGGAGTGGGAAGGAAGCGGACGCGGCCTTAATGAAGTACAGCCTGATAAAATGGGAAACCACGGAAAACCGTCTTCGGTCCTGCAGACAGTGGAGTTCGAACCCATTATCTCTCGAATGTAAGCTCACAATTGCGCGCCTCTAACTGCACGGCCAACTCGCTCGGTTTAAGTATTTTTGTCCGGCTTCTTGTCTGAATGGTCAGTGTACTGGCCTTCGGTTCAGAGGGTCCAAGGTTCGATTTTCTACCGGGTCGAATACATCTCTTCACACAGGGTTGGCGTCAGGAAGGGCATCTGGCCGTAAACTTAGGGTAAACGCCAGGAAGATAAAAAGGAAAAAGAGGTATTTTAAGTAGGCCTACTTTTAAAATCTTTTATTTGTGATGAGATATCAAATTGAACTGTACTTCGAAATGTTGGTTCTTTCCTTCATTTAATCCGTGAGCCTTGGTTACATTCATTTGGAACGAATAGGACTGTACTATAGTATTTTCCTGAATCGTAAGGAGCATGTTGTTTCAGTTGAGGGTCATTCTTCACGCATACGTAGGCTCGCCATGGATTGTCCGACTAAGGCGGGGTGAGGGGCGTGTCTTTGACGTCTGTGGGACACAACGTGACGACCTCGTGCAGAGAGTGACGTCAACTTAGAATGCATGGATGTATGCTTTGATATCAAAGAGAATTGGAAATATTTCAGAACGAGAACGGCCAGAAAATATCCATAGAGAGAATTGCGACCAAATTTGCCAAACTTTGATGATAACGTTTAGAGTTGTTATTTATAAAAATAGCCCGCCTCGTGGCCATGATCGCTAAGGCCTCAAGTCTATATTATCTAACACCGTGGTTAGGCAGTTCGAGTCCCGATGAGGGTAAAAATATGAAACATCCAATCAACGGGATGTTCGACGGCAGGGTAGGAGGGGTGGTGGTATGCAATTTCTTATCAGTCTTATCACTAGATTGCGTGCCAGAAGCCTGCTTTACGTCGCACCAACACAGATATGTTTTATGGCGACGATGGGATGGGAAAGATCAAGGAATGGGAAGGAAGCGGCCGTAGCCTTGATTAAGGTACAGCCCCAGCATTTGCCTGGTGTGAAAATGGGAAATCACGGAAAACCATCTTCAGGGCTGCCGACAGTGGGGTTCGAACCCACTATCTCCCGATTACTGGATACTGGCCGCACTTAAGCGACTGCAGCTATCGAGCTCGGTAAGATTTGTTTAGAGTATCAAACAAGCAATTTCAGTAGTTGTGCCTGAGGTGCTTGAAGCTTTATACAGCAATCTTAAGGAATTGGCAAACGTACGAAATAAAGAAAATCTTCATTTAACCCAGTTGGGACAGTATTATTTTGATGATATACAGGTGATTATGGAAGGTTAGATTATTCAGCGAGGAGCGAAGCTGGAAATGAAACTACATTAGAACACAGCTAACAGAATATCATACAGAATTAAAAATACTGTATATCAGAAATTTCGCTTGCGATTTGATAGTCAATTTTAGAAGAAATAGGAAATCCTGGTTAGAAATAAGAAATATTCTGTGCTACGAATTTGCGTGCTCGCGTCCTTGCCCATGTGCGAACCGAAATGTTAACGAAAACACGAAAAGTTTTTTTTTTTCACGAAAGTTAAAGATATTTTGTTCCATCAACATGCTCAAAAAGTTAAGGAACACGCTATTTTGTTTATTAACATCGTAAAATGTTCATGAACATTGTTTATTAACAGTGTTTATTAGCAAAATTAACGAAAACATCTAGGTGTGGACGCACCTTTAGAGTTAACTATATCTGGTAATTTACAGTACATAATGGAGTTTGGTTCGCATATCTGAAACCGACCCAATTGCACTGTCACGACAATTCACCTGGCACTATAACAATAATTAGATCTCATTGTCTTCTTTGGAAGATGTCACTAAAGCGTTTGGGTATTACTTGACTTATAATCCTATAAGACAAAGATAATATATGGTCATCTTGTAGATGGTGACAATATAGTTGCACAGTTTCAGTTAGCTTTCATTATTCACAATGGACGAACCTGAGCCCTTTAAGAAACGGCAAGTCTGCATAACTTAAAATTTAATTTAAAATAGAAAGGAGGTACAGAACTTTCTCTTAACTCATTGCAGAAATTTACTTGATTTTCATGATGAACAAAGTTACCGGGAGTTTTCAACATACCGAATTAGATTGATATCTTAAATATTGGTCCGCCTCTGTGGTGTAGTGGTTAGTGTGATTAGCTGCCACGCCCGGAGGGCCGGGTTCGATTTCCGGCTCTGCCACGAAATTTGAAAAGTGGTACGAGGGCTGGAACCGGGTCCACTCAACCTCGGGAGGTCAACTGAGTAGAGGTGGGTTCGATTCCCACCTCAGCCATCCTGGAAGTGGTTTTCCGTGGTTTTCCACTTCTCCTCCAGGCGAATGCCGGGATGGTACCTAACTTAAGGCCACGGCCGCTTCCTTCCCTCTTCCTTGCCTATCCCTTCCAATCTTCCCGTCCCTCCACAAGGCCCCTGTTCAGCATAGCAGGTGAGGCCGCCTGGGCGAGGTACTGGTCATACTCCCCAGTTGTATCCCCCGACCAAGAGTCTGAAGCTCCAGGACACTGCCCTTGAGGCGGTAGAGGTGGGATCCCTCGCTAAGTCCGAGGGAAAAACCGAACCTGGAGGGTAAACAGATGATGATGATGATGATGATCTTAAATATTGTATACAACGTGTGGGACTGGGTCCTAGAAAACTCTAATTTGAGGCTGATTATCTCGTTGTTTTGGCCCTTTAGTGGAGTTGGAATGCCTTATCTCACATTTGTTAAAACTGCCATATTCATGTCGTTATATCTTCAAAATCTGCTCAGGTACAATTTTGAAGTAAAATCTGTCTTCAACGGAATCGCAAGGGACAGGGAATCACTATTTCTTCGATGTCCTCTCTCATAGCTTTTCTAAGATCTCTTTTGATCTTTCCGTTTGTACAATTCTGCCAGCGATTCAGAAATTCTATCTTGTTCTGTAAGTAGTCATACTCTTGAGTTTTTCTGATGAAAAAAAAAATGAATTGAAATGGCGTATGGCTTTTAGTGCCGGGAGTGTCCGAGGACATGTTCGGCTCGCCAGGTGCAGGTCTTTCGATTTGACACCCGTAGGTGACCTGCGCGTCGTGATGAGGATGAAATGATGATGAAGGCGACACATACACCCAGCCCCAGTGCCAGCGAAATTAACCAATTATGGTTAAAATTCCCGACCCTGCCGGGAATCGAACCAGTAACTTGCAGATATCGGTTACAAATGCTTGGAGTGCAAATCAACTAAAATGGTTTAATTTATTGTGGCTATTACTAGCCGAGTGCAGCCCTTGTAAGGCAGACCCTCCGATGAGGGTGGGCGGCATCTACCATGTGTAGGTAACTGCGTGTTATTGTGGTGGAGGATAGTGTTATGTGTGGTGTGTGCGTTGCAGGGTTGTTGGAGACAACACAAACACCCAGCCCCCGGGCCATTGGAGTTAACCAATGAAGGTTAAAATCCCCGACCCGGCCGGGAATCGAACCCGGGGTCTTCTGAACTGAAGGCCAATACGCTGACCATTCAGCCAACGAGTCGGACAACTAAAATGGTGAATCGCATAAACAACTAAAATGGTGAATTGCATAAACAAGTCAGATGTGCTTCTTATGAAAAAGGAGAAAAAGAGAAGGGTTAGGAAGGTTTGGGTTAGAGACTTCGCACTCAGAAAATCACCTTGCAATAATCCAGCGCAAGGACTAGGAGTAGAGAATATTTCAAACTGAACTAATTCAGCGGTGCCCTTCCCAGACTATTCATGTTTTTCCTCCTTTTCTGAAAAAATAGTAATCATACGTGTGACTACTGGATGAATTTAACTCTTTTCCTACAACTAAAGTACAGTATTCAGAGAAATAAGTGTGTGATACGTAATGGCCACTTGCACCTTCCACTTGCACAAATTAGAAACGGATTCTGTCGGTGCAAGTAACTTGCGGAAGCTCATGACCTGCCCTTCATGCTGCCAACACGAGACCGGCTGCAAGTTCCTTGCCCAGAAATGGTTAAATGCCGCATGCCATCTTGCTGAGGAATTTAGACTTGCAATTGGCGCAGCAAGATGCTCCGTGCAAGTAAATTGCTACAATAACTTGCTGATGTAAACGTAGCTTAACCCTTGTGTTAAGATTCAGCACAACTGAACCACAGGTGATGAATTCAAGAGATGTCCGGCTCCATGGCTAAATGGTTAGCGTGCTTGCCTTTGGCCCAGGACGATACGGGTTCGATTCCCGGTCGGGTCGGGGATTTTCACCTTCATTGGTTAATTCCAATGGCTCGATGGCTCGATGTGTACATAGTAAGGATTAGTACATCAGCATTAGAAGTCATCATAGGTAGTGCCCCACCGTCACAGACTCGCAGGTGCCTATACGCCATCAGCTCCAACGACCTGCACCACGCCTTTTCGGAGGCCACACGCCATTATAAAATTCAAAAGCTGATGTGCTTTTTGCCATTTGCTTTACGTCGCACCAACACAGATACGTCTTATGGCGACGATGGGATAGGAAAGGCCTAGGAATGGGAAGGAAACGGCCGTGGCCTTAATTAAGGTACAGCCCCAGCATTTGCCTGGTGTGAAAATGGGAAACCAAGAAAAGAACATATTCAGTGCTGCCGACAGTGGGATTCGAACCCACTATCTGCCGGATGTGAGGTCACAGCTGCGTGCCCCTAATCGCACGGCCAGCTCGCCCGGTCAAAAGCTGATTGAAAGGCTATTTGTAGAGTACCGTGAGGAAAGCGAAATGTCTAGTCTAGTCGATCGAAGGAAATATCCAGCAGTTAATTCCCGAAACAAAAGGACTGTGAAAGATGGAATGTACTGTACTTCACCTTACAGAGTACCTGCCCTTGCATCACAGCCCATCTAACTTATATTAAATAGGATGGTTATCGATAAAAAATATTGGGAATGTTGTAATTTTTTACTTTAAGGGCAGATTTGGCTTCCATTCCCGCCTTTGACAGTATCCACTCAATCTAAGGTAGTCTGCATGGCATTTTAGATCCAAGTCAAGGGACTGGGGTAATTTTCCGTTAAGGCACGTTTCTGCTTAACAGTGTGTCCATTTAAGAAGTTTTACTATCTACTGCAAGTTCATCAAACCAGAATGAAGTGATCTTCCTGATTGGAATATGATTTGCGATTTTATTTTAATTAATTTTGGTAATACAATTATTACGCAATGTCTAATCAAGGTAGCAAGAAAATTATTTATTCGTTTAAGGGCCCTTTGTAATTGTGTACCATTTTAGTTGGGGGAATTAGGTACATTCTTACTAGCCTTTTACCCAGTTTCTTGGGATTGGCAGTCCGTGTGGATATGGCACAGTTTTATGGTCGGATGAACTTATTTACGCCAACTCATTGTGGAGGGGTGTATTAACTGAGTGTTAATGTGATGTTTTGTAGTACTGTGTGTAGATGGCGGGTTTTGTATTAAGAAGAAAACTAAAACTCAATCCCCCACCCGGAGGAATGAATCATACGCAGTTAAAATCTCCGGTCGACCCTCGAATCGAACTTGGGCCCTCTGAACTGAAGACGTTGACCAGTAAGAAGGTGCAAATGCAGACAATTGCCATCAAATTAATGCATTGTGTATGCTCATAATAACGAAGCACTGAATTACAAATCGATCACCGCACTGTAGCAATCATATTTTTATGGCAATGCTACCAACGTAAACAATGATACTTTTTCTAAAAATTAGTGGAAACCAAGGCCTTCTCTTTTATTTGTTTTGGAAACATTGAACTTTCAATACAAGCATATGAAAAATTGATTAATTTTAACCATAGCTTGGATTGCTTGGTAAACATTAGAAAGCTTCTTTCTGGAAGGAGTTTCTTATTAAATAACACACCAATTTAATCAGGAAACTGTAAATTTCCTTTTGGGATGAAAATCTAATAGTGTCAAAATGTGTTTTTATGGTTCTAACTCCCCTTAAAGCAACAATCTCTACACCAGTCACGTAACAGTTAATGATAACTAAGAAGCACTTAATTTTCCTTTAACAAGGAGTGAAGAAGGATGATCAAGTTTGATCGAAAGCGGTGAGATCTCTAATTCGAGAAGTTCATTTAAATAAATTAGGGTGCATGCCATTGTAAGTATTGAACACAACTCAAGCGAGTTTTCATACCAGCAAATACAGTGTGTGCTATTGCCTATTAGTTATCAAGAAACTTAAGTCTAAGTTTGGTTAAATCACGAATCGGTAAAATTAATTTCTAGAAATTAGCGCGTGTACCGTTTAGAACTTGACTTTTTACAAGTGAATTAAAATAAAAGTTCATAATACTAACGCATAACGGGCCATAAATCTCCACTGAGTTCGATGGTTAAGTTATGATTCAACTTGTTTAGAGAAATTAGTGGGCATACTATCTTCTATCCGAATAATAATAATAATAATAATAATAATAATAATAATAATAATAATAATAATAATAATAATAATAATAATAATTGTACCGGGCGGTACACCTCCACGCCGCTAATTTAAAATGTGCGCCAGTTGAAACTCCTCTGCTGGAGGAAGTCTGAACTTTATCTACGGTATTAATTTTCTACTTTCTCAGAAGATGTCACTACCTGGAAATTTTGGAGTTTTTGAACTGTGTCATTTTCGACGTATTTTTGTTTTGCTTGTAGTAAGAAGTGTGAACTTTCTCTTCTAGAGGACACTACTGAAGATCAACAATAGTGCACCCTAGTGCGGAGTGAAAGAACTGTTTTTTGGGAGAAAATTTAATTTCAAAAGTTTGTTCTTTGCTAAATTTCTTTTAGTCATTGTTTAAGTTGGCAATATTAACCCTTTCTTTCCCCTTGTTTTGAATTTAGCCAATCCCGAATTTCTTAAATTAATTTTCCACCAATAATGTGTTTCTTCTTCATCTTGTGTAGGGGTTTTCGTTATCCACCAATAAAAAGATTGTGGGCGGGTGTTTTCCTTCCTGAAACGCCTCGAACTTTCCGCGAGAGTATATAAACTGCTGATTTGAGGGTCTCTGCGCCACTTCTGTTCCATCTTTCAGTGTGTAAAGTACATAGCAGGGGGCGGGAAGCGCCTCTTTCTTCGGCAGCGGTCAACAACAAGGTAATGGCCGATTAATAACTTCTTTCTTTGCTAGCTCAGCAGTTTAACTCTCGGGGCGGGTCCGAAGTTTTTCCATAATGTAACCTTCCTTAAAATGTATCTATTCTATCTTTAAACTGCATATCGGGATAGAGAGTGCTTAACCCTCTCGAGCTCCCAATCATATTGTTTTGAGGTGAACTTATTTTTCTCAACCTATTCTTCGTTAACGTAAAGCAAATTGTTCTTTTCTAAAGTCACCTCTGTAGTATGGGATTAGCCCTTGCATTAGTGGCCTAGAGCCAGATTAGGTTTTAAAAACAAATGCATTAGGAGTGCAGATCGCCTCCTCTCTAATTGTTATTTTAGAGGTCATGTAATTAACCTTCTTCTCATTTAATAGACCTCAGTAGGTTGGGTATTTTACCCTTGTGTATATGTCCTTGGAGGACAGCTTGAAGGTGGAATTAGGTGTGGCCTTTGACAGGCCTGAATTTTGAGAGCAAGTTGCTCTTTTCCCGAAAATTTTGTTTTCTGCGTGCCTCAAGGAGGCCTTACTGTGTATTTTGGAGCAAGTGCTCCTAGGCATGAATGGGGTTTTCTGCCCCTCTGTTGAAACTTGTGTTTGGGGTAAAACTGGGCTAATTGCTCAAGAAGTGTGAGGCTGGGGCTCGAAGCCCAAATCCTGTAAATATTGTAATTGTATTTTTATTGCCTTGCTACTCTGTACCTGCCATGATTGTTATTTCTTTATTTGGAAAAGAAAATATAACCTTGTTAATTTTACATGCACTATAATTTCGTAGCTTGAGACCCGTTCACACCCGCACCTTCTTTCACGCATAACTACCACAAAAACACGGTAACAATAATAATAATAATAATAATAATAATAATAATAATAATAATAATAATAATAATAATAATAACACCGAGCTCGATAGCTGCAGTCGCTAAAGTGCAGCCAGTGTCCAGTAATCGGGAGATAGTGGGTTCGAATCCCACTGTCGGCAGCCCTGAAGATGGTTTTCCGTGGTTTCCCATTTTCACACCAGGCAAATACTGGGGCTGTACCTTAATTAAGGCCACGGCCACTTCCTTCCCATTCCTAGGCATTTCCTATCCCATCGTCGCCATAAGACCAATCTGTGTCGGTGCGACGTAAAGCAAATAATAATAATAATAATAATAATAATAATAATAATAATAATAATAATAATAATAATAATAATAATAATAATAATAATGCTATTGGTTTTTACGTTCCACTAACTACATTTTACGGTTTTCGGAGACGCCGACGTGCCGGAATCTTGTCCCGCCGGAGTTCTTGTACGTGCCAGTAAATCTACCCACACGAGGCTGACGTATTTGAGCACTTTCAAATACCACCGGACTGAGTCTGTATTGAACGTGCCAAGTTGGGGTCAGAAGGCCAGTGCCCCAACCGTCTGAGCCATTCAGCCCGGCTCTCTTCTATCCGAAGAAACTAAACCAGTAAATTCAGCTTAGGTATGATCAATTTCTGGAACCGCATTTTGAGTAGGTTACGATATAGACCTCAACAAACTATCAATTTGTACGATATCAATATATTTATTAACAATATAAAGGAGATTCATTATTCCAAGTTTTTTTAGCAGTTTGTATAAAATTTCTGTTATTCATTTTTTAAATTCACCCTCCCGATGTTTGATTTATGTAATTTAGCTATTCCAAATACACAGTCTTACTTTTTGCGCTTTATTATTATGCCAATATATTCCTCCAGGTTAGTTGTATGAACCACTGGTGAAAATGTCTACGCTATCACCGTGTTGGAATGATGATTTCTAAACTGATAGAATTATAGTAAGTAATGGATAAAGACTCAGCTCACCATGAAGTTTCATTAAAACAGATCTATTAAGTTAGTTACAAAACACACACAAGGGTAAAACGTTATCTTCTGAACCTAATTTTCACAAGATTTAAAAAGGCTAAAAATATGGAGCGGAAATGGTACTTGGGGGTTCAGGTCTCAAGACCCTATCTAAACCTGCCGCTGGGCTGTGGTGTTTCAGTTTCTACGCCCACGCTTTTTGCCAACGGTAGTATGTTGCTTTTATTCTCCACAGAATCAGCCGATGTACTTTATGGACGATTAACCTTGACCGCAACTATTCTTTCGCTGCGTGTACTCATAAACAATAGACTTTAGAAGTGTAATGAGACTGATTATGCATTTCTAACATACGCATATCCTCTATGAATACATTATCTTTTAAAATCAGACCTGCTGCCAAACACAGCAGAACATTCGCATTTTACCATATCAGATCTAGCCTATTTAGTTGAAAAAAAAAAAAAAAAAAACCTGGAAAGCTGCTCACTATTCACAATATTATTTAATTGCGCAAACATACTTTACGTAGCGGATCTACCTTCGAGTCGAGTCCATCAATTACCGATCAAAGACTAGATTGACGAACTGATGCTTCAGAGTTCCAGCACTCGAATCTTGACAATGTTAATGGGATCTTAAGTACCGATTTCTCAGGCATTTACCCCTCAATCAATTCCTGAAAAATGGTGGTAGAATGCAGGAAGGACCAGTGCTAAATAAAGCAATGTCATCCACGTACAGGCCATGGGAGCCCTTGGAGGAGTGGAAGAAAAAGTTTTCGATTTTCCGTAATCTCGGCACTAATTGGGACAGAGTGGTTAGCTCTTTGCCCGGCCCCCTTTACTACCAATAATTAATCTGGTATCTATTTTGGTGTAAGCCGAGTGAATCTCAAAACTGGAAATCTCGTTCCTAAAGTTTTTGACTTCCTGCCAGAAAATCGGAACCACGTCCATCCTAGTGAAACGAGGACACATATATATTTTACACGTTGCTTTACGTCGCACCAACATAGATAGGTTTTAATGGCAACGATGGGTTAGGAAAGGTCTAGGAGTGGGAAGGATGCGGCCGTGGTCTTAATTAATGTACAACCCCAGCATTTACCTGGTGTAAAAATAGGAAATCACGGAAAACCATATTCAGGGCTGCCCACAGTGGGCTTCGAACCCACTATCTCCCAGGGTACATGAAAGGAACCTCCACGAAGATTGCAATTATAGACGCACAAGAAATTAATAGCAATCGGGTGTACCCTGGGCAATGCCAGACGATGCAACGAAATGTACTGACGGCTTATCCTTTCACAACAGGTCTCTATCCAAACGGATTGCACAAAGATCGGTCTTTTTCAAGACAGCTTATGTTTATTTCTTTAAACATCGAGGGATTTTCTCTTGAGAAAGAAGTCCTATTAGCTCATTTCTGCCAAAAACATGTGACATCCTGCTAGTCCGGGAAGCACACAAGGGGAGTACTAGGTACCGTCCAGGAATTGCTGGTATGGAACTAATCCTGGAAAGGCCACACATCAAATACGGCCGCCCAAACACCAAGGCACTTACGCCCTTGAAAGGGCTCTGGCCTGCCCAGCAACCGCTGCTCAGCCCGAAGACCTGCAGATTACGAGGGGCCGTGTGGTCAGCACGACGCATCCTCTCGGCCGTTATTCTTGGCTTTCGAGACCGGGGACGCCATCTTGCCCTCAGATAGCTCCTCAATTCTAATCACGTACGCTGAGTGGATCTCGAACCAGTCCTCAGGTCGAGAGAAAAATCCCTGACCTGGCCGGGATCGAACCCGCGGCCTCCGGGCAAGAGGCAGACACGCTACCCCTACACTACGGGGGCCGGCGCAAATACCGCAGGACCATCTTTTCCAGACCTAACCTAAACATCATCTCACCGGGCGAGTTGGCCGTGCGCGTAGAGGTGCGCGGCTGTGAGCTTGCATCCGGGAGATAGTAGGTTCGAATCCCACTATCGGCAGCCCTGAAGATGGTTTTCCGTGGTTTCCCATTTTCATACCAGGCAAATGCTGGGGCTGTACCTTAATTAAGGCCACGGCCGCTTCCTTCCAACTCCTAGGCCTTTCCTATCCCATCGTCGCCATAAGACCTATCTGTGTCGGTGCGACGTAAAGCCCCTAGCAAAAAAAAAAAACATCATCTCAGTCTTATTGACTGAAGACAATGGCATCGAGCTCCTTACAGTCTGCACTCCATACTTCTGCATCACATCGGTCTACACACCACCCGAGGCCATTTTCAGCTTTGAAACACTTGTCAACCACCAGGACGTAAACTTTGTCATGAACGTTTTCAACTGTAGGAGCACAGATTTGGGATACCCAAATTATAATGCAAATGGAGCAAGTCTAGAAAAATGAACTGAGACTCATGACTTGCATCTGATCCACGATCCGAAAGCTCCCATCTTTCTTCAACCGTGGTTGGTGGAAAACAGGGTACAATCCAGACAATATCTTCGTATCTTCAAAAGTAGCTGGGCAATGTGTGAAGACTATGGGTGAGCCTATTCCTCGCACTCAACAAAGACCTGTCATCTGCACCGTAAATTCCGTGGTGATGCCTAGTGCTTAAAGAAGGCTGACTGGACGAAGTTTAGCGAAGAGCTTGACTCGTAGATAATAAACATTCCACCACAACCAGAAATGTATGACACCTTTATAGAACGCATCCAGCAAGTTTCAAGGAAAACTATTCCGAGAGGATGCAGAACGTAATATGTTCCAGGCTTATCCGGTGATGACAGACTGCTTTAAGAAAGATACCAGACCCTTTATGAAGAGTATCCAGTTGCTGAAGAAACTACCAAAGCTGGAGAAGTGCTGTTGCAAAACATCACAGCATCTCGTAAGGCCAAGTGAAGCAACGTGCTAGAGAAACTCGACATGAAGTTGAATAGTCAACAGGCCTGGAAACTGCTTAAAAACCTTAGTGCTGACCACACGAGAACTTTATCAGAGTGACACCTACTCAAGTGGCGACCCAGCTCCCGCTGAATCGTAAAACAAATGAGAGGGCGACCAAAGAACCTCTTCAGCGTGATCTGGAAACAGAGAATCACTTCCTTCGAGATCCATTCTCCATGATTGAAAACCTGAAGTTACCATCTCCAACTTGAAGATGTACAAGGCTGCTGGCTTCGATGACCTACGAGTTGAAAAGATAAAGAACTTTGGTCGTAAAACATTGGTGTGATTACTAAGTCTAATGAACACATGTGTCGCCAAGTTACCAATCCCTAAAATGTGGCGGAAATCTCGAGTCATCGCGCTACTCAAGCCTGAGAAAAAGAACGATCCGAAAAAGTTTCCCTATTTCCCTGCTATGCCATACCGTCAAAGTACTTTAAAGTCTGGTACTTAACCGATTCAGTATCATCCTCGAAGATAAGTTCATCGCACAACAGGTAGGCTTTCGCGCTGGCAAATCATGTTGTAGCCAGATCTTGAATCTCACCCAACACATAGAGGATGGTTTTGAACGTGGTGAGAAAACTGGAGTCACCTTTGTTGACTTAACAGCTGCTTACGACACTGTGAATCATAGGAAGATGTTGAAGAAAGTGTTTGATCTTACCAAGGACCACCAACTAACATCCCTTACCAGCACCTTCAATCAATCAATCAATACTGATCTGCATTTAGGGCAGTCGCCCAGGTGGCAGATTCCCTATCTGTTGCTTTCCTAGCCTTTTCCGAAATGATTTCAAAGAAATTGGAAATTTATTGAACATCTCCCTTGGTAAGTTATTCCAATCCCTAACTCCCCTTCCTATAAATGAATATTTGCCCCAGTTTGTCCTCTTGAATTCCAACTTTATCTTCATATCGTGATCTTTCCTACTTTTAAAAACGCCATTCAAACTTATTCGTCTACTAATGTCATTCCACGCCATCTCTCCGCTGACAGCTCGGAACATACCACTTAGTCGAGCAGCTCTTCTTCTTTCTCTCAATTCTTCCCAACCCAAACATTGCAACATTTTTGTAACGCTGCTCTTTTGTCGGAAATCACCCAGAACAAATCGAGCTGCTTTTCTTTGGATTTTTTCCAGTTCTTGAATCAGGTAATCCTGGTGAGGGTCCCATACACTGGAACCATACTCTAGTTGGGGTCTTACCAGAGACTTATATGCACTCTCCTTTACATCCTTACTACAACCCCTAAACACCCTCATAACCATGTGTAGAGATCGGTACCCTTTATTTACAATCCCATTTATGTGATTACCCCAGTGAAGATCTTTCCTTATATTAACACCTAGATACTTACAATGATCCCCAAAAGGAACTTTCAACCCATCAACGCAGTAATTAAAACTGAGAGGACTTTTCCTATTTGTGAAACTCACAACCTGACTTTTAGCCCCGTTTATCAACATACCATTGCCTGCTGTCCATCTCACAACATTTTCGAGGTCACGTTGCAGTTGCTCACAATCTTGTAACTTATTTATCACTCTATAGAGAATAACATCATCCGCAAAAAGCCTTACCTCCGATTCCACTCCTTTACTCATATCATTTATATATATAAGAAAACATAAAGGTCCGATAACACTGCCCTGAGGAACTCCCCTCTCAACTATTACAGGGTCAGACAAAGCTTCACCTACTCTAACTCTCTGAGATCTATTTTCTAGAAATATAGCAACCCATTCAGTCACTCTTTTGTCTAGTCCAATTGCACTCATTTTTGCCAGTAGTCTCCCATGATCCACCCTATCAAATGCTTTAGACATGTCAATCGCGATACAGTCCATTTGACCTCCAGAATCCAAGATATCTGCTATATCTTGCTGGAATCCTACAAGTTGAGCTTCAGTGGAATAACCTTTCCTAAAACCGAATTGCCTTCTATCGAACCAGTTATTAATTTCACAAACATGTCTAATATAATCAGAAAGAATGCCTTCCCAAAGCTTACATACAATGCATGTCAAACTTACTGGCCTGTAATTTTCAGCTTTATGTCTATCACCCTTTCCTTTATACACAGGGACTACTATAGCAACTCTCCATTCATCTGGTATAGCTCCTTCGGCCAAACAATAATCAAATAAGTACTTCAGATATGGTACTATATCCCAACCCATTGTCTTTAGTATATCCCCAGAAATCTGATCAATTCCAGCCGCTTTTCTAGTTTTCAACTTTTGTATCTTGTTGTAAATGTCATTGTTATCATATGTAAATTTTATTACTTCTTTGGCCTTAGTCTCTTCCTCTATCTCGACATTATCCTTGTAACCAACAATCTTTACATACTGCTGACTGAATACTTCTGCCTTTTGAAGATCCTCACATACACACTCCCCTTGTTCATTAATTATTCCTGGAATGTCCTTCTTGGAACCTGTTTCTGCCTTAAAATACCTATACATACCCTTCCATTTTTCACTAAAATTTGTATGACTGCCAATTATGCTTGCCATCATGTTATCCTTAGCTGCCTTCTTTGCTAGATTCAATTTTCTAGTAAGTTCCTTCAATTTCTCCTTACTTCCACAGCCATTTCTAACTGTATTTCTTTCTAGTATGCACCTCCTTCTTAGTCTCTTTATTTCTCTATTATAATAAGGTGGGTCTTTACCATTCCTTACCACCCTTAAAGGTACAAACCTGTTTTCGCATTCCTCAACAATTTCTTTAAACCCATCCCAGAGTCTGTTTACATTTTTATTTACCGTTTTCCACCGATCATAGTTACTTTTTAGAAACTGCCTCATACCTGCTTTATCAGCCATATGGTACTGCCTAACAGTCCTACTTTTAAGACCTTCCTTTCTATCGCATTTATTTTTAACTACCACAAAAACAGCTTCATGATCACTAATACCATCTATTACTTCAGTTTCCCTATAGAGCTCATCTGGTTTTATCAGCACCACATCCAGGATATTTTTCCCTCTGGTTGGTTCCATCACTTTCTGAATCAGCTGTCCTTCCCATATTAACTTATTTGCCATTTGTTGGTCATGCTTCCTGTCGTTCGCATTTCCTTCCCAATTGACATCTGGCAAATTCAGATCTCCCGCTACAATCACATTTCTTTCCATGTCGTTTCCCACATAGCTGACTATCCTATCAAATAATTCCGAATCCGCATCAGTGCTACCCTTTCCCGATCTGTACACTCCAAATATATCAAGTTGCCTATTATCTTTAGAAATGAGCCTTACACCTAGAATTTCATGTGTCTCATCTTTAACTTTTTCGTAGCTTACAAATTCTTCTTTCACCAGAATGAAAACTCCCCCTCCCACCTTTCCTATCCTATCTCTACGATACACACTCCAGTGCCGTGAGAAAATTTCTGCATCCATTATATCATTTCTCAGCCATGATTCAACTCCTATTACAATATCTGGTAAATATATATCTATTAAATTACTTAATTCTATTCCTTTCTTTACAATACTTCTACAGTTCAGCACTAACAATTTTAGGTCATCCCTACTTGATTTCCAGTACCCTGTTCCCTTATCACCGCTCCCTAGGCCATCCCGTTTCCCTGAATGTACCTCCCTATTACCCTTCCAAACAAATTTCCTAACTTATACGTACCACTGCGGTTTAAATGAAGGCCATCCGAGCGCAGATCCCTATCTCCTACCCACCCATTAGGATCTAGAAATTTCACTCCCAGTTTCCCACATACCCACTCCATAGTCTCATTTAAATCCCCAATCACCCTCCAGTCAGTATCCCTCCTACACAGTATTCCACTAATAACAATCTCCGCTTTCTTAAACTTCACCCGTGCTGCATTTACCAGATCCCACACATCTCCAACTATGTTGGTACTTATATCAGCTTGCCTTACGTTGTTGGTACCAACGTGAAACACTACCACCTTCTCCTTCCCCTCCTCCCTCTCTTCTACTTTCCTCAACATCTGCCTCAACCTAATTCCTGGATAACATTCTACCCTGGTTCCCTTTCCTCCACACACTTTCCCCACGTGTCTAACGATGGAATCCCCCATGACCAGAGCCTCAACCCTACCCACCTCATTTGATCCCCTCCCCTCCTGGTCAGCCCTATCTTTCCTGATAGCTGCAGAAGCTACTTCCTCCTCCCTTTTCTCCTTCCCATGACCCTGTTCCACCTGTCTTTTCCTATCCTCTACTCTACTTTTTTCTTTCCTACCTTTTCCCTTCCTCCTACTTCCATGCATCTCAGCAACAGTTCCCTGCCCCTCATCTTCCCTCTGTTGTTCTACCTGGAGTGACTCGTACCGATTTCGCACAGACACCTGTCCTGAATTCTGATCCTGAATAGAGCCCTTGGCCTTCAAAACAGAAGATTTCAAGTCTCGCTACAGTGTAAGAAGAGAGATGGCGAACCCAGAAGAACGGTCTTCCCCAAGGCAGCGTATTAGTTCCAGCGCTGTAGAACATCTACACAAATGTTCAGCCAATTTCGGCAAGCACCAGGCTCTTCATCTATGCCGATGGCACAGCGGCAGAAGAAGTAGAAGGAAAGCTGACTTTAGCGATGGATGAACTCTCCAAGTACTATGATGCCAACCAATAAAACACAAGCGTATGCGTTTCAGCTACGAAACAAGGAAGCGCGGCGACAGCTGAACATCACATGGCGAGAGGAACGACTGAAACACTGCCAAACACCAGTTTACCTAGGTGTCACAGTAGACCACGCTCTAACGTACAGGCAGCAGTGCCTGAACACGAAACAGAAGGTCAGTGCTCCCGATGGCATACTTAAGAAGCTGATCGGCGGCACCTGGGGAGCCAGCCCGCATATCCTGAGGGCTTCTGCACTTGCACTGTGTTTGTCAGCCGCTGAGTATGCCACTCCTGTGTGAAACGCTTCAGTGCATGATAAGCAAAATGATACCGCGGTCAACGATACAGCAAGGATAATCTCGGGATGCCTAAAACCAACGCCAGTGCAGAAACTGTGCCCAATTGTTAGAATAGCCCCACCCGACATCCGGAGTGCCACTGCTGCTGACGCCGAGAGAACAAATCAGGAGAATGACTATCGACATCCTCTCCTTGGTCACCAAGCTGCAAGGTGTCGCCTCAGATCCTGGAAGAGCGTCCTTGCTAGGACTCTGTCGCTGGAGGGAACACCAAAGACAACTCGTTTTAACAGATGGAGGAGCTGACTGCCCTGTATGGAGAGGTCCCTCAACCGCTTAAGAGCGGACGTCCCTCGAAGCAAGACCAACCTAAAGAAATGGGTGATCCTTACAGCAAACTCAGATACCTCGTGTGAATGAGGTGCTGAACAAGACCCAAGCCACCTACTTATCTGTCACCTCCTGGACAACCCATGCACACCACAAGATGTTTTAGAGAAAACAACAAGGCCATCGCAGCTGCAGTTTTCTGGAAATGCTGTTCGAACACGAAAGTGAATAAATTAATGAATGAATGATCTCCCGATAGAAGCTGATAGCTATTTGGCCCAACCCGCACAGCCCAGCGCAATTATATAACATTTCATTGTCGTTTGTTTCGCCACATACGGTACTTTTACGGCTACCGGAGACACCGAGGTGCTGGAATATTGTTTCCCAGGAGTTCTTTTTACGTACATAACAAACACGGTATCCCTTGCCTGTCGTAAGAGGCGACAAACAGGGGTCAAATGAGCTCTTAACTTTGGAGCGTGGGTCGGCGACCACGGGACGCTTAGCTGAGTCCTGACATTGCTTCCAATTACTTGTCGCAGGCTGCTCACTTTCACCTATCCTATCGGACCTCCCGTGGTTAACTCTTGTTCTTTTCTGACCGCGATGGTACCCTGTAAGGTCTGCGAGTCCTAGGGAGCCTTTCATTTTCAAGCCTTTCGTCGCCCTTGTCTTTCTTTGGCCGATATCTTTATATTTCAAAGTGTCGAACCCCTTCCATTTTCCCCCTAATTTAGTGTTAATAGAGGATGGTTACCCAGTTGTACTAATGCCTCTTAAAACAATAACCACTACCACCATCACCACGTAATTGGGCAACTTCAAATACCACCGGACTGAGCTGGGATCGAACCCACTGACTTGGGCTTAGAAAGCCAGCGTTCTGTAGTCTGAGTGACTCGCCCCAGCTAAATAAAAGACAAACATGTAGCGTATTCCTAAAAATAACATATATTACTTAAAATCCCCTGTGGGTGAGGGGCGGTCGAATAACATTCACGGTATCCCCTGCCTGTCGTAAGAGGCAACTAAAAGGGAGCCCAGGGGCTCTTAACTTGGGAGCGTGGATTGGCAACCACGGGGCTCTTAGCTGAGTCCTGGCATTGCTTCCACTTCCTTGTGCCAGACTCCTCACTTTCCTCTATCCTGCCCGATGTTACCTTGGCCAACTCTTGTTCTTTTCCGACCCCGACTGTTGCAACTTCGTTATTGTTACAGTGCAGATCGTATTACTTCAAAAGCAAGTGACACCTTGCTTTCAGTCTTTCATTTTCACGCCCTTCGTGGCCCTGGTCTTTCTTTGGCCGATACCTTCATTTTCGAAGTATCGGATCCCTTCCATTTCCCCCCGTCCGATTAGTGTTAATAGAGGATGGTTGCCTAGTTGTACTTCCTCTTAAAACAATACTTACCACCACTCTTACTGAAATATACTATGTTCATGTTAAACCATTGCTGTATGGTGTATATCTCAAGTTGATATGCTAAGTGCTATTTGATCATTTTTCAATAGGCCTACCTTACTGAAAATAACTGGTTGTCCACGTAGATAAAAATCAAACAAATGTAATACTTTTGCAGCTCATTTAATTGTGAAGCTGACAAAGCGTTCCATGGCAGGGCCATATTTACGCACGGGCCAACATGGGCCATGTCCAGGGGCGACACTTTTTCCAAACATATTTTTTAATTATTATACCATACCTAAGAAATGTATACACGTTACTCGCGCTCATGACACAAGCTTCTATTGGAGTTTAGTTGAAAAAATGGTCAATTAATGAAAATACGTGTTAACTTCAACTACGTACTAATGTCTGCTGTCAGACCAGACCATATTCTCACGTTAGGTGCAAGGCAGTATTTACGCTTGCAACTTCGTTATTGTTACGGTGCAGATCGTATTACTTAAAAAAGCAAGTAAGACCTTTTTTTATGCATTTTGATTCGACAAAAGGGTTTGAAAATTTTGAAAATTGTGCACCCATATGTGGGCATAAGTTTGTACCTGTGCATCCCTGTATCCAACAGTTCAACCGAACGTTCAGTTTCATTATTGGGACGAATCAAAACATATCTTCGATCTTCTCTTTCTAAGGAAAGCTTACCGGACTTCTTTTTTCTGTGCACTGAGAGTGAAATCTTAAAATCCATAAAGTATGATCATGTAATTGAAACCTTTGCCTACTAGAAAGAACGAAGAAAACGTGACCTCATATTTGTAAGTGAAACCAACCACAACTTTCACGCCTTTTGAAGTGTTATATACAACACCGTACTTCTGTGAATTTTTTTCTCTTTAATGTTTTTAATTTGTGTATTTATTTATTTCATTGGCTTCCTTTCTATCATTTTCACATATACCGGCGTCCGACTCGGGGATTTTAACCTTCATTGGTTAATTCCAATGGCCCGGGGGCTGGGTGTTTGTGCCGTCTCCAACATCCCTGCAATTCACACACCACACACAACACTATCCTCCACTACAATAACACGCAGTTACCTACGCATGGCAGATGCCGCCCACCCTCATCGGAGGGTCTGCCTTACAAGGGCTGCACTCAGCTAGAAATAGCCACACGAAATTAATTATTAATTAACATATACCGGTAATTTCGTTGGCGAAGGGGCGACAGTTTGTTAATGGCCTGGGGTGGCAAGAATGTTAAATACGACCGTGATTCCATGGGGAATCGCTCGTCAACCTGGTGCTGAATAATAAATGGTTAGCGTCTCGTTAACACACAATGCCACTTGAGTCACATTGTAATTCAGTTGGACGTCATCTACTACTATTACTACGGTACCACTACTACTAATACTCAACGACTGAAGGTAGTGACAACAATGCTGATAGCAACATTCAGCAAGTCTGATTCTCGAGATTTGCGTTGTTAGATCACCTCGGGACTTCAGTTCCCTGCGCTAAGATAATGGAGGGAAATAAGCGGTGTCACCTCGATCGTCACCGCGTGGTAGAATAGCACCACGGTATCCCCTGCCTGTCGTGAGAGGCGACTAAAAGGGGCCCGAGGGGCTCTTTACTTGGGGAGCGTGAGTTGGCTACCACGCGGCCCTTAACCGAGTCGTGACATTTCTTCCACATACTTGTGCCAGGCTCTGCACTTTCATCTATCCTATCCGACCTAACTTGTTCAACTCTTGTTCTTTTCCAACCCCGACGGTATTAGAGCATTCGAGGCCTATGGAGTCTTTCATTTTCACGCCCTTCATGGCCCTTGTCTTTCTTTGGCCGATATCTTCATTTTTCGAAGTGTCGGATCCTTTTCATTTTTTTCTCTCTGATTAGTGTTATATAGAGGACGGTTGCCTAGTTGTACTTCCACTTAAAACAATAATTACCACCACCACCACCACCACCATCACCACCACCACCACGTGTGATTTGACACTGCCACTTAATTTCAATTGAAGATATCTAATGTTGATTGGGAAATGGGTAATAAGACATTCTATTACCTGAAGCACTGCCTCTTGCTATTTATGGATGGTTTCAGTATATTTTATGTCTGTCTCTTAACAGGTCAGAACAAAATGTAGCTTCCACCGAAGTCTCAGTCTCATTTACGGCTGTGACAGTATGGAAGCTGCTTAGGTGTGGGTAGAGCGGAGTAATGGCAATCGGAGGATGTCTGATGATGATGATGATGATGATGATGTTTGTTGTTTAAATGGATCTAACAGCTAGGTCATCGGTCCCTTGAAAGTACGAAGTGCAACGAAATGAAACGATAATTACAACTTCAAAATGTATCCACTGACTAAAATATAAAACGAATGACGTTGAAAAAAATGACCATGAATCCAAAACAATCAGTGGATCTAAGCCACAATTCCTTCTTTTCCGAGATGATGCTTGTTATCTAAAGGGGTCCAAAATCCAGGTTACCGGCCCCTCATAATGGTACTAATCACAGGTAATGCCGACCAATGGTATGTCACACATAATGGCACCACTCAGAGGCAACAAAGGCCCATAGTGTTCCTCACATAAGGGCACCACTCGCCAGCAACGCAGACCCATCACGGACGCCGGTATTCCCGTGGTGTTCCTCACATAGTGGACTAACCACAGACCAAATATACTCTTGGTACCACTCATTTTGTGGTACTAGTCATAGACAATGCAAACCATGGCGTATCACACATTATGGTACCACTCACAGGCAACACAAACCCGTGGTGTTCCTCACATAGTGGTAGTAATCTGAGGCAACGTAGACCCGCAGTGTTCTTCATACAGTGGTACTACTCATAGGTAACGCAGACCCATTCTGAACACGGGGTTGGCCGACACATTCCAGCGCAGCGTACGGCACCTTTTCTCGCATGCACATTAGTCCGCGCAGCCGAGAGCCCGCCTCCACCTCGGTGGGATTCACACGATGGTACTAACCACAGGCAACGTCAGACACGTGGCACACATACAAGTACTACTCCTCACATGGTGGTATAATCACAAGTAGTTTCATGGTTCTAAATTTATCATCCCTTGGTCGCCTCTTTCGACGGGCAGGGGATACCGTGGGTGTATTCTTCGTCTACGGCTCCCACCCACAAGGGGGCGTCGCCCTTTTGGACTCTTTCTACGACAGGCAGGGAATACCGTGCGTGTATTCTTCATCTGCATCCCCAACCCACAGGGGGTCGGAGCACGTCTAGTGTGTCTGGATGTTATGAAAGGTGCTACTCATAGAGCTAGTCGTGCTGCAACAGAACCTTCTGGCTCATTGAGGGATGCAATAGCATACAACCTCACTCCTCATCATGCCTTGCATGCCTCATTATAGAGCCACCATTGGTTTTTCCGGTTTCCCAGCAACCTCACAATCTCGGTGGTGCGGTTTGGGAACTAACCACCCTTCAGGCTGAAGATTTAACAGAAATCTCCTGAAGCAGGAAGTTTGATTTTGTTTTTCTGTCAGTTGTATTTAAAACTAGCTGATGTACCCGTGCTTCGCTACGGAATTCTAAATTTTATACAGAATTCTAGGTTAGGTAGTGTAAACGTTGTGAGCAAGATTGTATTAAGTTGCATAGCTCTTAAAGTTGCCCTAGAAGCGCGACGGGCAAATCACCTACGTCTTTTCTCATATGAAGACTGGGTTAGGGAATTTTCATTGTAATGGTAGGCCAGCCTGCCTACCGTCAGTCACAATCAGGTTGGGGAGTTTTCATTATAATGGCAGACATTCACTCTCCGCCTGCCTGTATAGATTCTCAGAAAGACTTCTCTTAGTGGTTTTCCCAACTGAAATGAACATGGCTCATTACATTGACGTCAGTAGGAATGGCGCGATTAAAAGCAATGCCTTCATATGAAATACTCGATCAAATGAAAAACCACACATCATCTCACTTTTAACGAACAGTACTATGCTGCCGAACTAACAGTCCAAAGCTACAGAGCTGGAATGGCCAAGACGCAGACATCCGTGAACAATCTTCGTCCTTTTTTCGGCGGGGTAGGGGGAGGGGTTTCAAATAGTGGATAGTCCCAGGGCAAAAACTATGCCCGTTTACTTATTTGTTTCCTGGGAGTACCCGATGAGTCGGAAAATCTCAATTCACTACACTGGCGGGGGAAAACTGTCTGACGTGGAGGCAATTTTTCCTCCAAGCCAGAGAAGAAACCACATCTTCGCTGCTAATTTGGAATAAAATTAATGTAGATTTAAAGAAAGTGAAGAGGAAGAAGCTTTTCCTAAGAAACGGCTCTTTTCAGGGTTGAATTATGAGTTATTTAGTGAATTGTGGTACTATAATTTGGAATAGGGCTAAATTGTAATTCCAGACCAATTCATACTACTACTCGTACTACTACTAACTGAGCCTCTGACTTAAGTGCGCACACTGCTCATTCAAAACAGCGCGTCAGAGTAGGTATCGAGTGTGTTACGTACCAGCAGTATCAGAAAATATATGAACCAGAGGATTGGCATGCTAAAGAAGAAAGTTATCTAACTCCTCAGCTATTTCTCGCCAATATTCAGTTAGGCTGTTATACTCGGTACGCAGCAGTAATCCCATCTATCGGAGTTGAGCGGCAGCATAAGAGACAAAGAACATAACAACAAACAATGGTCAGTGTAATGTTATTGTTGATCTATGTTACGCGCTTTCGATATTCTAGGCCTTCACATTATTAATTGTCTTCTGGTTCTGCAATACCACTCGTATCATAGTCGGCACGGTAAAACTGAATAAAACATAAATGATCGGAAATTATATCCTCTGTAACTTCTGTTATGTAGTACTTTTCCATAGCACCAAAAACATAGGTATTTAAAAATTGAATTGTAGGTGCCTTCCCCTAAACTACCATTTCACCCAGGGTGAATAACATTGTCTATAGCTTAAACTGTAGTTTCTTATTCCCCGACTCTATATACCGATTTTCATTAAATTCTGTTTACCCATTTTGTCGGGACTCGGCGTTGGTATGGACTTAGCAACAAAATCCAAATTCATGAATATCTGTGTTATCATAGCCGGTACGGTAAAAATGCGTAAGACGTAAATGATCAGAAATTTAATTTTATATAACTTTAGTTATGTAGTATTTATCAATATGACCACTAATAATATAAATATTTGAGAACTGAATTTTAGGCCTTCCCCTAAACTACCATTTCACTCAGCGTGAATAAAATAATTTATAGCCTAGATTGTAGCGGTTCACCCCCCGACTCTACATACCGATTTTTATTAAATTCTCTTCAGCCGTTTTCTCGTGATGCGTGTACATACATACATACATACAGACAGACAGACAGACAGACAGACAGACAGACAGACAGACAGACAGACAGACAGACAGACAGACAGACAGACAGACAGACAGACAGACAGACAGACAGACAGACAGACAGACAGACAGACAGACAGAAATTACGGAAAAGTAAAAACTGCATTTTCTTGTTACTGTGGACATGATCGATACAGAAATACCATTATTTTCAAATTATGAGCAATGTACAGACAAAACTTTTATTTTATATATATAGATAGTACACGAAAAGTTCACTTTGGATCTAAATATCACAGCAATAGATCTGCGGTCGTGAGAACGTTTTTTTGAGTTCACTTTAGATCATTAAATTCTTTTACTTTCTTAATCCGTTTACCCTCCAGGGTTGGTTTTTCTCGCGGACTGAGCGAGGGATCCCATCTCCAACGCCTCAAGAGCAGTGTCCTGGAGCGTGAGACTTTGGATAGGGGGGATACAACTGGGGAGGAGGATCAGCACCTCGCCCAGGTGGCCTCACCTCCTATGCTAAACAGGGGCCTTGTGGGGGGGAAGGGGAAGATTGGAAGGGATAGACAAGCAAGAGGGAAGGAAGCGGCCGTGGCCGTAAGTTAGGTAACATCTCGGAATTTTCCTGGAGGAGAAGTGGGAATCCACGAAAAACCACTTCGAGGATGGCTGAGGTGGGAATCGAACCCCACTCTCTCGACCTTCCGAGGCTGAGTGGACCCCATTCCAACCCTCGTATCACTTTTAAAATTTCGTGGCAGAGTCGGGAATCGAACCCGGGCCTCCGGGGGTGACAGCTAATCACGCTAACCCCTACACCACAAAGAAGGACTCATTAAATTCGCGAACAGAATTATTATTTATTTTCTAGAAGAACTTTATGCACTCTAACTCTCATATTTTGCCGTCATTGAGGAGCAATCTGAGTTTCACGAAGCTTTACCAATTGGCTATACCAATCTCGATAGCTGCGGTCGCTTAAGTGTGGTCAGTATCCAGTATTCGGGAGATCGTGGGTTCGAACCCTACTGTCAGCAGCCCCACAACCCCAGAACCATCATGCTAACTCATCTTAACGATAGGATCAGTGACTACCGAGAGGACAGTCTGCATGGATCGGAACGTGCAGCTGTCACCTTTCATTCGGGAGATAGTCGGTTCGAGCCCACCGTTGGCAGCTCTGAAGATGTTTTTCCGTGGCTTTTTGTTTTCTCACGAGGCAAATGCTGGGGCTGTGCTTTAATTAAGGCCATGGTTGCTTCCATCCCAGTCATAGCCTTGTACTATTCCATCGTCCACATAAGACCTGTCTGAGTCGGTGTGATGTAAAACCAGTAGGAAAAAAAAGAAGGATCGGCGACTCTGAACCATATAGTAGCTGTTGTTTTATGAAATCCACAAGCTTCTCTTGTCATATTACTAGTCAATATGACACACCGTAGACGATGACATTCTGCTTCTTCATACACTGACTGACAGAGCAAATGCAACACCAAGAAGGAGTGGTTCGAAAGGGATGAAAGTTGGGGAAAAAACAGAGACGGCACGGACGAATAATTGATGTTTATTTCAAACCGATATGCAGGTTACACAATGCGCACGGCATCGACTCAGTAGGATGTAGGACCACCGCGAGCGGCGATGCACGCAGAAACACGTCGTGGTACAGAGTCAATAAGAGTGCGGATGGTGTCCTGAGGGATGGTTCTCCATTCTCTGTCAACCATTTGCCGCAGTTGGTCGTCCGTACGAGGCTGGGGCAGAGTTTGCAAACGACGTCCAATGAGATCCCACACGTGTTCGATTGGTGAGAGATCCGAAGAGTACGCTGGCCACGGAAGCATCTGTACACCTCGTAGAGCCTGTTGGGAGATGCGAGCAGTGTGTGGGCGGGCATTATCCTGCTGAAACGGAGCATTGGGCAGCCCCTGAAGGTACGGGAGTGCCACCGGCCGCAGCACATGCTGCACGCAGCGGTGGGCATTTAACGTGCCTTGAATACGCACTAGAGGTGACGGGGAATCATACGCAATAGCGCCCCAAACCATGATGCCGCGTTGTCTAGCGGTAGGGCGCTCCACAGTTACTGCCGGATTTGACCTTTCTCCACGCCGACGCCACACTCGTCTGCGGTGACTATCACTGACAGAACAGAAGCGTGACTCATCGGAGAACACGACGTTCCGCCATTCCCTCATCCAAGTCGCTCTAGCCCGGCACCATGCCAGGCGTGCACGTCTATGCTGTGGAGTCAATGGTAGTCTTCTGAGCGGACGCCGGGAGTGCAGGCCTCCTTCAACCAATCGACAGGAAATTGTTCTGGTCGATATTGGAACAGCCAGGGTGTCTTGCACATGCTGAAGAATGGCGGTTGACGTGGCGTGCGGGGCTGCCACCGCTTGGCGGCGGATGCGCCGATCCTCGCGTGCTGACGTCACTCGGGGTGCGCCTGGACCCCTCGCACGTGCCACATGTCCCTGCGCCAACCATCTTCGCCACAGGCGCTGCACCGTGGACACATCCCTATGGGTATCGGCTGCGATTTGACGAAGCGACCAACCTGCCCTTCTCAGCCCGATCACCATACCCCTCGTAAAGTCGTCTGTCTGCTGGAAATGCCTCCGTTGACGGCGGCCTGGCATTCTTAGCTATACACGTGTCCTGTGGCACACGACAACACGTTCTACAATGACTGTCGGCTGAGAAATCACGGTACGAAGTGGGCCATTCGCCAACGCCGTGTCCCATTTATCGTTCGCTACGTGCGCAGCACAACGGCGCATTTCACATCATGAGCATACCTCAGTGACGTCCGTCTACCCTGCAATAGGGAACATGCATGATCCGGGGTTTTAATTAAAAATATGCTAATCTGATTCAAAATTTCATGCAGAATTCAAAAATGTGATCAGAATGTACAAATAATAACTCCAAACGTGATAAAAATCTACGAAAATGTCACGTCACGCAAGCACGTGATCTCATTGGTCTGACGTCATCGTACAGGTTGACTGAATTAGCAGACGAAATAACACATAGTGTGCTGTGAGAAGCAGGATACACTTCGCGTATTTCTACTTTACGTTAGTGTCTAGTATGGTTAAATTCGAGGTCTATACATTGGATAATAATCTGAGTGGTATATTTTAGACTTAAAATGAATCCTGCGCAGACAGTGAGGCAGAAAACTTACAAATGGTGTAGAGTTCCGATGTGCAATAGCACATCGCATACCATACCAAACAAATTGTTTATAAATGTTCCAAAGACGCTAAAACTAGGAAGAAATGGATTTTGGCGAGCCGGAGAAATGCTGGTGATATATCGGAAAAGTCTACATTTTATTTTTATTTTTTTAATATTTTAACGTAAGATGAATTTGTTTGAATTTTCAAATCACTTTTCCATGTCAGCTGTTCTAGTGGTAAAACTTTAAATTTTAATGTATGATGCTTTATTTAAATGCTTCAATTACATCTTGGAATATGAAAGTAATAAACAGTGCATTAAATAATGCTGATTATTAAAGTATTCTCCAAACCTAACCTATGTTTTGGGTGATCCATGTCAAGATAATAAATCAAAGGGGTTATGAACCATTTTGACAGCTCTAATTCTACCAATATATCTTGGCATGGGACAGTTATGTATGTCTTTATTGAAGAGCTTAATTGGTAAAGAAATTTAGGCTATATCTGAATACTCTATAATGTAACAAAGAATAGACGTGTACATCACGAAAGGAAGCAATGTGAATTTAACAAATGTATAACTCTACACAAAACCATTGCTTGTCTGTTGGGGTCTTATAAGTTAACAATGCTCAATTATAATAATTATCATAATATTAATGAAATAAATAACATAATTGCACACAGGTGAAAATAGTGATGTAGGTGTTTAAAATATTATCCAACTTAGCCTAAGTTTTAGGTTATACAAGCCAAGTCAATAAACCGAAGGGTAAAAGTACCGCGCGAGTTGGCCGTGCGGTTAGGAGCGCGCAGCTGTGAGCTCGCATCCGGGAGATAGTGGGTTTTGAACCCCACTGCCGGCAGCCCTGAAGATGGTTTTCCGTGGTTTCCCATTTTCACACCAGGCAAATGCTGAGGCTGTACCTAAAGCCACGGCCGCTTTGTTCCCATTCCTATGCCTTTCCTGTCCCATCGTCGCCATAAGACCTATATGTGACGGTGTGACGTAAAGCAAAAAAAAAAAAAAAGTAAAAGTCACAGCACCCAAAGACATTCCTGTATTGAGCGACTAAAATGTCACCAGGACACTTTTCTTTCCTGATATGTTCAGCTTGTTAAAAGCCAAATGTAATTAATGTTATTGGCTTCACGCCCCGCTAACTACTTCTACGATTTTCGGAGACGCCGGTGTGCAGGAATTTAGTCCTGCAGGAGTTTTTTTACGTGCCAGTAAATCTACCGACACGAGGCTGACGTATTTGAGCACCTTCAACTACCACTGGACTGAACCAAGTTGGGGTCAGAAGGCCAGCACCTCAACAGTCTGAACCACTCAGCCCGACTTGTGAAAACTAGATGAAGTCATATTTATCTTTATCATGTTTAACTTTTTCCCTCCGCAAAGATATTTAATTCTCTTTCATGGGCCCTGGAAGTGGGTAGGCCAGTTGTCCCAACCATAAATATATATTTTTTGGGGAATGATAGATTATAGCCCTATAGTACTATGATCTTTCTTTCTTTCCTTCTTTCTTTCTTTCTTTCTTTCTTAATCAGTTTATCCTTCAGGGTTGGTTTTCTCTCGGACTCAGCGAGGGATTTCACCTCTACCACTTCAAGGGCAGTGTCCTGGAACGTTGAGACTTTGAGTATGGTGATGAAACTGGTGAGGAGGGCCATTACCTCGCCCAGGCGGCCTCACCTGTTATGCTCAACAGGGGCCTTGTTGGAGGATGGGAGGATCGGAAGGGATAGACAAGGAAGAGGGAAGGAAACGGCCGTGGCCTTAGGTGCCTGGAGGAGAAGTAGGAAAATTCGAAAAACCACTTCGAGGATGGCTGAGGTGGGATTCGAAACCCTTCTACTCAGTTGACCTCCCAAGGCTGAGTAGACCCCGTTCCAGTCCTCGTACTATTTGTTTTCAACTTTTATGGCAGAGCCGGGAATCGAAACCGGGCCTCCGGGAGTGGCACACATTAACCACTACACCACAGAAGCGGACTAGTACTATAATGCTATCTATATGTTTATGTTAGTGCTGAAATCCGATTTCTTACTTTACTAATGCTGAAAGCCCGAAAATGTAATGTTATTCTTTAATAGGGGAATCAGTCTAGAAGGAAATGTTGAAAGTGATGTGATATCTATCCAGGTTCGTTGTTATCCTAATACTATGGGTTACAGTACATTGCACGTATATAAAAGACGCCACTTACAAACTTGCTTGTTATCCGCGAATTTCTGCGGCCACAAAAGTCACATTTTTCAAGAATGATGACATCTACACATGGTAGATTGTCTGACTGTGCTGTTTTGAACCTTTCTTCTGTCATTTCGAAGTTACTCGCGATCATGAATAATAAACAATCGGCTTTTAGCAACGGCTGATGCACAACGGCTGGTAGAGCTCCATGCGGTACTGGATCGTGACGTCACAGCGCGCCGCTTACGTCAGAGGCCGTTTCACTCGCCTTGCGGAAAGGCACTATTAAACATTTTTTTAATGGTAGAAAACAAGGCAACATACCACAATGTAATACGTTTACGTACTATTTCATTGGTGTACTTTTCAAAAAAAATATTTTTGAAAATTATGCATGTTCCCAATTGGCATAAAGTTCTGACCACTCCTTCTTGGTGTTGCATTTGCTCTGTCAGTCAGTGTATATCAAATTTTATAATTATTCTTTTCTTTTATGGGGTTAGAATATCGTGGTCAACAACACCGTGTATTGGCATCTAGGGGGCTACTGTGTGTTTATTTGACTGATTAGGATTAGGAAATAATGTCATCTACTATCAGCTATCAGATATTATCCCGACATTCATTTGGAGCTGTAGGGACAAACCATGGAAATTGACTTCTAAGATGACCAAGAGTAGTACTTTGGTTTTTAGTTGTCACAAGAACCATTAAATGATCATCAGCAACTGACTCCTGGAACTTAAACACCTGGAAATGTCAATTTTATGATTTATGATGTTGGTGAAATTATGCTTGAGGAAGTGGAAAAGATAGTAAATAAACTCCATCGTCATAAGGCAGCAGGAATAGATGAAATTAGACCTGAAATGGTGAAGTATAGTGGGAAGGCAGGGATGAAATGGCTTCATAGAGTAGTCAAATTAGCGTGGAGTGTTGGTAAGGTACCTTCAGATTGGACAAAAGCAGTAATTGCACCTATCTATAAGCAAGGGAACAGGAAGGATTGCAATAACTATCGAGGTATCTCATTGATTAGTATACCAGGCAAAGTATTCACTGGCATCTTGGAAGGGAGGGTGCGATCAGTCGTTGAAAGGAAGTTGGATGAAAACCAGTGTGGTTTCAGACCACAGAGAGGCTGTCAGGATCAGATTTTCAGTATGCGCCAGGTAATTGAAAAATGCTACGAGAGGAATAGGCAGTTGTGTTTATGTTTCGTAGATCTAGAGAAAGCATATGACAGGGTACCGAGGGAAAAGATGTTCGCTATACTGGGGGACTATGGAATTAAAGGTAGATTATTAAAATCAATCAAAGGCATTTATGTTGACAATTGGGCTTCAGTGAGAATTGATGGTAGAATGAGTTCTTGGTTCAGGGTACTTACAGGAGTTAGACAAGGCTGTAATCTTTCACCTTTGCTGTTTGTAGTTTACATGGATCATATGCTGAAAGGTATAAAATGGCAGGGAGGGATTCAGTTAGGTGGAAATGTAGTAAATAGTTTGGCCTATGCTGACGACTTGGTCTTAATGGCAGACTGTGCCGAAAGCCTGCAGTCTAACATCTTAGAACTTGAAAATAGGTGCAATGAGTATGGTATGAAAATTAGCCTCTCGAAGACTAAATTGATGTCAGTAGGTAAGAAATTCAACAGAATTGAATGTCAGATTGGTGATACAAAGCTAGAACAGGTCGATAATTTCAAGTATTTAGGTTGTGTTTTTTCCCAGGATGGTAATATAGTAAGCGAGATTGAATCAAGGTGTAGTAAAGCTAATGCAGTGAGCTCGCAGTTGCGATCAGCAGTATTCTGTAAGAAGGAAGTCAGCTCCCAGACGAAACTATCTTTACATCGGTCTGTTTTCAGACCAACTTTGCTTTACGGGAGCGAAAGCTGGGTGTACTCAGGATATCTTATTCATAAGTTAGAAGTAACAGACATGAAAGTAGCAAGAATGATTGCTGGTACAAACAGGTGGGAACAATGGCAGGATGGTACTCGGAATGAGGAGATAAAGGCTAATTTAGGAATGAACTCGATGGATGAAGCTGTACGCATAAACCGGCTTCGGTGGTGGGGTCATGTGAGGCGAATGGAGGAGGATAGGTTACCTAGGAGAATAATGGACTCTGTTATGGAGGGTAAGAGAAGTAGAGGGAGACCAAGACGACGATGGTTAGACTCGGTTTCTAACGATTTAAAGATAAGAGGTATAGAACTAAATGAGGCCACAACACTAGTTGCAAATCGAGGATTGTGGCGACATTTAGTAAATTCTCAGAGGCTTGCAGACTGAACGCTGAAAGGCATAACAGTCTATAATGATAATGTATGTATGTATGTATGTATTTATTTGGCGTATAGGCTCCGGATAGTCCAGATGCAGGTCTTTTGAACTGACACCTATAGGTGACCTGCACGACGAATTCTGATGTTGAAGACGGAGCACTCATCCAGTCCTCGAACTTGATGAATTAACCAATAAAGGTTAAAATCTCCGACCCGTACGTGAATCGAATCCGGAGCACTTTGGACCAAAGGCCAGCACGCTAACAATTTAGATAAAGACAGATTACAATGATTAGAAACAGGATGATTTTTGTAGAATGTTGTATTGTCAAGAAATTTGGTTTATATCTGCTCATTGGGGATTGAGAAGTTATTAATGTAAAATTATCTCTAAGTGGATTAAAAGGCGACAGATCATCCAATCTGTCCCGTGTAGCTCCAAATCGTAATCTTGCCTAAGGAACTTCAAGTTGGCAGCTAAGAAATTGCTGACAAACGAATAACTTATCTTGCAGTTTCTCTGGACGACCGCCAGAAAAATGACAGATTTCTTCTCCTAATATTGAGTGATATGTACGAGAGTCACTATCTCTTAGAGCTCATTTCTGGAAAGATATCTTGTAAAAACTGGAATCGTGCATTTGAAAATTCCTTGTAAAATATCATCTTCTTCAGATCAATGAGTATCCTAAAAGAAGGGAAACAAAAGAATACATATACTTAGGGAGAACATTTCTAAATAATTAAGTATTGGAGCTCACAAAATAATTCGCAATAATTAAGAGAATTTCAAGCCATACACGAAAATGATCGTTGAGGTCGGTTCTCTGTTACGTATTAGGCATACTACTTACACTTGAAAGGATAATGAGCATGATTAATAAGTTAGGCTACGTCAATTCATTTTAACCAAAATCAGTCACAGGTCTATTGGCATTCCTCCAAAGTGGCCGCAGTTTTAATCCCAGTCAGTGCATTAGGGGTCTTTGATACAAAAGTGTTACATCCCTGTGGTTTGGATTCCACGTAAAACTCGAGGTCCCGTGGCTATGATCGTGATATCAAGAGTCATGTAAAACTACAAGCTAGCTTGGTTGCTTGCTTGCTTGCTTGATTGATTGATTGATTGAATGATTGATTACATTTATGCTCACCCAACCAGCACTCATCACTCTCATACAGCTACTTCTCTGCCACTGGAATATAGGCCTATGTTTTGTGTTTAAGCAAATGTTGCGACATCATCGTCTATTATGCCTTTCGATTCGGACGGGTAATTTCTTCCAGTATTCTTGACAGAAGCATTTATTCACATAAGTAACTGTTTTAATAAATAAAATACCGTACCGTACCCTATTTGATTATCGTCATTCTAGAATAAAATATTTTCTGACCGAACTAAAAGTCAAATTCTTCAAAAAGAACTTCAGGTAATTTCTTTTAGTTTAGTGTTTGTCTCCCAATGGAGTTGAGACACGATTCAGGTGAATTCAGTCAGAAATGAAGACCATACAATCGGTTTATATATTTCATAAATGCAAATTTCTTTTCAAAGAAGCGAGAGCATGTGAAAAAGTTTTCAATCATTTACCGATAGAGACTTTTTCCTAAGTCTTACTCCTAATAAGCCGACACTGAAAAACATGGCTTCTTATCAATTAGACTTCAGAGAAACATTCCTTGAATGGACCCGTCTACTTATAATAATACAGATTAATTTATTATTCAAGTAGGGTTGTTCAGTAGCTTCCTTTAGGATTTAATAGTGCAGTATTTCCCACATCACCTGACTTAATTCGGCACTTCTAATATTGCTTTTGTTTGTTTTTGGCACGATAACGTCTCACTCCGAAGGCCTGCATGTAAGGGGAGTTGCAGTTACGAAGATCAGCTTATCACAGACTGCTTATGACAAACTATTAGTGATACGTTCCATAATCCGATGTTGCTAGGCAATTCATGGCCTCAGCTGGATGGCTCGACGATAAATCTAGTGCAATCATGGGGTCTGGTGCTTTGAGCGCTCGATTACGCGCATCCAGTAACTATCGAAACGTCGTAGCGAGTGAACACGTAGACCGACTTTAAAAAGTCCGGTCTCATTTTATTCGTAAATGGGCAGCATAAATACAAATGTCATTATAGTTGATGTGGGGAGTACTGATTACAATAGCAGACGCCCTCCTGCTGACAGTCACTCTCGATTTCTAAAGTATTAATTACAATGGCAGACACACCTTCTCTACATCGCTACAAATCGCTACGTTTTGTGAATGACTGAACATTGGAAATTCTCAACATTTTCTGAAAAATCAGCGATTAGTTCGTTTAAATATTGGTTCCGACCCCTTATTTATTTATTTGCTAGCAAATGTACCCGTGCCTCGCTACGGTATTCTACATTGTATACGGATATCGAAGTAAATTACTGTACATGAAGTGAATAAGATTTTTTAAGTTGCATGTCTCTTAGAGTTATCCGAGAAACAGCATAGGGAGGTCCATGTACATTGTTTCCAATGTTAAGTGCAAGTTGCGGAGTTGTGATGATAACGGCAGGTCCATTTGCCAACTGCCATTCACAATCGAGGTGGGAATTTTCATTATAATAGCAGGCCCCATTTCCTACTTTAAGCCAGATTATAGTTGAGGAATGTTTACTATAATGGCAGACACCTTCCCCACAGTCAGTCAAAATTGAGTTGCGCTGTTATCATTATAACGACAGGCCACTTTTCCTAATGCCAGTCAGCCTACTGCCAGTCACACAGGGAATTATTCATTACAATGGTGCACAGGAGTTGGAGAAGGACCCCATTCCTACTGCCAGTGAAAGTCGATGTGGGAAGTACTGATTACAATAGCAGACGTTCTCCCGCTGACAGTCACTATCGATTTTAAAGTATTAATTACAATGGCAGACACACACTTTCTACATCGCTACAAATTGACTTCATTGAATAAATATAGATCCACATACGAAAGTATATGTATGTTTACAATATTGCAGACTTTCATTTACAGATTAACAGCTGTTAAACGGTGCGTCATACTGACAAACGGATTGTACGATAAGACGCCTCATTTAGCGGTCTAAATGGCTCGTCCTATAATATTTTCTCGTATCTCATATATTTACGGGTAAGATTGAGTTAGAAACGTTGAATAGGGTGAAATTTGGGTAAGGTTTTCTCACCGTGCATTACTTTTGGATATTTATATGGCAGCTACAAACATAGAATTTGACTCACATATGGCTACTGCGTGGGCCAATGTTCGTGTAGAATATGATGATCCTATCTTTCCTACAAACGATTCAGACTATCAATTATACGTGTAAAAAGCACAAATTTACGTACAATCGAGCAATAGAGACAAATCTAACGTATAAGGGATAGGAATACAACAGAAAGTCGTAGGATCAAAGTTGCAGATCACTCCAAATTGAACCGAGATTGTGCCATCCGTTTTGTGATACGACATACCGTTTAGCCACAAAATACCTCGAAAGGAAGGTCTGCACCGTCATTAAAATTGCCTCCAATTTCGATATTTTTCGGGCTAAAAAATGAAAAATTTAGATATCTCGTAACTTTTTCGTCGGTTACAGGCTAAAAGCTATCATTCTGACAAATTTTAATATTCTAACTCGTCTGGCGGATTGTGTCACCATTTTGATTTGGGGGAGAGGGTTAAAAATTGGGATTTTCAGCAAACATATACTTTAAAAATATCCGGAGTGTCACTATTCATCTCACCGACCCCGAAAAGTATGGATTCGACACTGTTTTCGATTATTTATATATATCACTACCCCCTTCCTCCCCACTTGAAAGGGGGCAGAAGTTGGACTTCAAAAAAGGTCCTATTCATCTCAGTGACCCCGAAATCTATGGATTCGACACTATTATAGATTATTTTTACATATCTCTTCCCCCTCGCTCCCACCCCAAAGGCCTTAAAAAAACTCGAGTGTTAGTATTCGTCTCAGCGATCTCGAAAAATATGGACTCGACACTATTTTCGATTATTTTTATATCTCACTTCCCGCCCCCCCCCCCAATAGGGGCTGACCTTGAGTTTAAAGAAAATCCGGAGTGTTTCTATTCATCTCAGCGACCCCGAAAACTCTGGATTCGACAGTATTTTTGATTATTCTTTTATCTCACTACTCCGCCCCTCGCCCCCCACTCAAAAGGGGACTGGACTTTGAAAATTCCGGAGTGTAACTATTCATCTCAGCGACTCCGAAAACTTTGGATTGGACACTATTTTCGATTACTTTTATACCTAACCCCAATGACCCCCCACCCCTAACGGAGCTAGGGATGGCTTACACCCACAGTGCTCGTCCCCGGATAGTAAGTTATAAGTGCACAAAGTTTGGCTGAAATTGCTCCAGTTGTTTATGAGATGGGTCATTTACACACACACACACACACACACACACACACACACACACACACACACACACACACACACACACACACACACACACACACACACACACACACACACACACACACACACACACACACACACACACACACACACACACACACACACACACACAGAGCCATTTTTATAATATAGTAAGATTTATTTATTTATTTATTTATTTATTTATTTATTTATTTATTTATTTATTTACTTGTTTATTGAATGAAAATATGCAGACGTTCGTCCAATTACAATATTTGCTCAAAACTTTCTAATATCATTGAGTACAAAAACAAAAATACAAAGTATACAAAGAAAGAAGGAAGGAAGGAAGGAAGGAAGGAAGGAAGGAAGGAAGGAAGGAAGGAAGGAAGGAAGGAAGGAAGGAAGAAGCCATTTTTTCCAATGTCGACAGTCAATAGAATTTATAAGCTTTTCAGTCAATCAAAACACGAAATTTAACACTTAGAACACTATAACATGCCTGTAAAAAATGGACCATTATACGCAGAAAGACATATTAAAACATGTTTAAAAATAACAGTTCACACTATTTTCATTAGCTGATGATGTTGATGCTGCTGCTGTAGTGGGTCCGACCCGCAATGCCTCACCTTCCCATAAAATAACTTAAAACAATGGTATAAACTGAACAAGGGACTGCTTGCAAAGCAAAATCCTAAATCGATGGTGCTTGCTGTCCAAAGCGCTCTAAAATCCAGTCAGGCTCCATGGCTAAATGGTTAGCGTGCTGGTCTTTGGTCACAGGGGTCCCGATTTGATTAACCATAATTGGTTAATTTAGCTGGCATGGGGGCTGGATGTATGTGTCGTCTTCATCATCATTTCATCCTCATCACGACGCGCAGGTCGCTTAAGGGAGTCAACTCAAAAAGACTTGCATCTGGCGAGCCGAACTTGTCCTCGGACACTTCCGACACTAAAAACCATACGCCATTTAATTACACTCTAAAATCCAGGTCACCGGCCTTCACTAATCGCTGGTAAAGTAGAATCATGATGTTCCTCATGTAGCAGTACTAATTACAAGTAACGTAAACTCATGGTGTTCCTCACACAGTGGTACTAATCACAGGTAATGTACTACTCACAGGTAACACAGACCTATGGTGTTCCTCACATCATGGCACCACTCATAGGTAATGTAGATCCACGATATCGTTCATATAGTGGTACTAATCACAGGCAACGCCCATATCCGTGGTGTACTAATCACAGGTAACGCAGGCCCATGGTGATCCGCACATAGTGGTACTAATCACAGATAACGCAAACCGATGGTGATCCGCACATAGTGGTACTAAATCACGGGTACTGTAAACCCATAGTGATCCAACCCCGATGATACTAATCACAGACTCATGGTGTTCCTCACACAGCGGAACTAATCGCAAGCAAAGTCGACCCATGATGTTCCTCGTGTGATGGTACTAATCACAGGTAATCTCATGATTCAAAATCCATCATCTCTTGAAAAATGAAAATCCACAGCCTGTTTCCAGTCATCCGACCGGGTCAGGAATGGAATGAATGAAGCACCCATCTAGCGGCGAGGATGGG
The DNA here is from genome assembly GCF_040414725.1 of Anabrus simplex. NCBI lineage: Eukaryota > Metazoa > Arthropoda > Insecta > Orthoptera > Tettigoniidae > Anabrus > Anabrus simplex. Next base: position 311,870,925 of record NC_090267.1, on the reverse strand, counting down.
AATTGTGCCGGTCGCCGAAGCCTGTCGCACTCCTCTGAGGCAACCCTCATCTCTTGGTCGTCCCTTTTAGTCGCCTCTTTAGACAGACAGAGGATAATGCGGGTGTATTCTTCGTCTGCGTCCCCCACCCTCTGGAGGTTACCCATTTATTCTCTCCAAAACTATTGCCATGCATTCATTCCAGCACATGGCAGAACAATTATTCACGACTGAATGACTGAATCACGTGGCTTTGGTTGAAAAGGTTATCCTTTGCATTCCTGATCGAGTGTTCCCCTTGAGATCTTCCAAATAACACATATTTAGAGGTTTGTGGAGTTGTTTTCTGATTTGTTATTGTGTTGGATGGTACGATTTAGTTTTCGAGATTCTTGCACTGTAAAGGTAAGGGTGTATTCTGCCCGAAGGCAGGTCCGAACCTCCGCAGAGGTGTGCCTGAGCCGGAGTTTACGTACGGTAGGGTGGCCTGTTCCTTTCCGCTCCTCCATTCCCTTACCCACCACCAACAGCGTGTGGCAACCCATCCAAATCTTGACCACGCCCAATGTTGCTTAACTTCGGAGATCTCACGGGATCTGGTGTTTCAACACGGCTACGGCCGTCGGCCTTGCAATGTAGATGAAGTTTATATTGTGTCCTATGTGCCGGCCATTTTGTTTTCGTATTGTTAGCTATTGATTATACCTTTTCTATTTTGTGGTCGTCAGAGAGAGGAAAAATATGTGTCAAACAACGACATCTCGGCGGCGCTCGCATCAACTATGACATTTCAGCCCGTTTCCATTTTCTACATATTTTTCTTTTGCTTGTTGTTTTACGTCGCACCGACACAGATAGGTCTTATGGTGACGATGGGAGTGCGAAGGAAGCGGCCGTGGCCTTAATTAAGGTACAGCCCCAGCATTTGTTGGTGTGAAAATGGGAAACCACGGAAAACCATTTTCAGGGCTGCCGACAGTGGGGTTCGAACTTACTATCTCCCGAATACTGGATACTGGCCGTACTTAAGCGACTGCAGCTATCGAGCTCGGTTTTTCTACATATAGGCCTTTGTGCCACGTCTAGAGCTTACATCATCATCATCATCATCATCATCATCATCATCATCTGTTTATCCTCCAGGGTCGGCTTTTCCCTCGGACACAGCGAGGGATCCCACCTCTACCGCCTCAAGGGCAGTGTCGTGGAGCTTCAGACTCTTGGTCGGGGGATACAACTGGGGAGAATGACCAGTACCTCGCCCAGGCGGCCTCACCTGCTATGCTGAACAGGGGCCTTGTGGAGGGATGGGAATATTGGAAGGTATAGGCAAGGAAGAGGGAAGGAAGCGGCCGTGGCCTTATGTTAGGTACCATCCCGGCATTCGCCTGGAGGAGAAGTGGGAAACCACGGAAAACCACTTGCAGGATGGCTGAGGTGGGAATCGAACCCACCTCTACTCAGTTGACCTCCCGAGGCTGAGTGGACCCCGTTCCAGCCCTCATACCACTTTTCAAATTTCGTGGCAGAGCCGGGAATCGAACCCGGGCCTCCGGGGGTGGCAGCTAATCACGCTAACCACTACACCACAGAGGCGGACACCTAGAGCTTACATACTCAACATATGCTGCGCAGTCCCTTCATGTTAATGTCATTTTAATAATTTAGTTCAGTTTAGTCATAAATTGCTACCACTGAATTTATTTAGAAACCTTCGGACTCTTGTTTAGGCTGCATTAATATTAGAGATATCTAGTTTTATAAGAAGACTAACCGTGTTATTTTCGATCATTCAGTACTATGCATCATAACCGGCTATAACCACCAAGGCCAAATTCTCAACAAACTACCGCAGGGTCCTTGAAGATCAATGAAATTGTAGGCCTATTAGCATTGAATGTGCTGATAATAACCGAACTCCTTGTCCCCATTGCGGAAAGCTATATCTCAGGGTCAATACACATATAAGTCGGGCTCATCCGAGGCGTACGGACAAAGTATTGCATCCATACATCCGGTAGTCACGTTCTGCAACCATCGAAGGAAGTATAGTTAAGTGAACAGATACCAGACACAGAACTGCAAGATGTAGACCCAACGAATGAACAGAGTCCCATGCATCAGTATAAAGAAGGCCTTATACAATGGAATAAACAGTTTTATAATGGGATTACACTTGATGAAATGAAATGGCGTATGGCTTTTAGTGCCGGGAGTGTCCGAGGACATGTTCGGCTCGACAGGTGCAGGTCTTTTGATTTGACTCCCGTAGGCGACCTGCGCGTCGTGGTGAATATGAAGTGATGATGAAGACGACAACGAAATTAACCAATGATGGCTAAAATTCCCGACCCTACCGGGAATTGAACCCGGGATCCCTATGGCCAAAGGCCAGCACGCTAACCATTTAGCCATGGAGCCGGACTGCACTTGATGATTTCGACACCACCGTAAATGGATTTGCCGAATTCTTGTTCAAATCAATAAACTTTCTCCCAGGTCCAAACCACTCCGCCAAAAAAGTACTTTGAAGCAAGGAAGGCTAAACGTGATACTCTGATTCAAAGATCTTATAACAATCAATCTAACCCAGAACGCGCGACCAAAAGGGTGCAATAAATACTGATACGAAGACATGCAGTTTATCTACTACAATCAAAGGAGATTAGCTATAAGGAAAGTTCTCAACCAGTAAATGCCGACTTGTAATTTAAATATTCAAGATATCAACTAGAAGTATTTTCATACTGGCCGCCCGCGACCAAAGAGTGACCGCGACGATAATCAAAGGAGAAAGGGAAGAGTTAATTTATGTGACAAGTAAAATAGCAGTTGACACAGCCCCCGGTCCTGATAATGTTTTAAAGTAGTCCGAGCAGTCAAGGACAACCTAGTATCTAACATAATTAAAAAAATCGCTCCGATAATGTTAAATACCGGATTCGTTCCAAATTCCAATACTTTTCCATCAGGCTCGTACAGTCTCTGTTAAAAGGAGACGAACTAAATCCGTCAAATTGAAGACCTATAACTATATGTTCCAAATTACGACGTAGGTATTATTGAAAGGGATTTTGAGGCCAGGTTGAGGCTTTCTGTGCAATTTAGTGAGCATCAGAGGAGTTTCACTAGGTCACCCGGTTGTCTCATTAACACTGTCATTCTGAGATCCATCCTTCAACACGCTAAACTTGGAAAGCATGACGTAAACCTGATTTTTCTCGACATACGTAAAGCCTTTGACAATGTCGGCCACTTATATCTGAGACATATTCTCAATTCTTCCGAATGTCCGTCTCATTTAACAAGAATAATTCGCAATCTGCAAGAAAATAATTCCACCTGTTTCCAGGTCAATCTGAGAAGGACTAAACCTATCATTTTGCGTCGTGGTGTAATGCAAGGGTTCCCCATGTCACCTATGTTATACAATATCGCTACTGACCACATATTTAGAGAACTCAGTGAAAACAATGTATCTAATGAACACGGATACGCTATGGATGATGGGTTAACTCCACTGGCAATTTTGGGCTTTGCTGATGATACTGTAATAATTGGAAAAAGTAAGTAATCAGCTCTCGAAATCACAAACTTAGCAACTGAGAGATTTCAGGAATTAGGGTTGAAAATAAACACAAACAAATCAATAGCTATCGACATTAATAAAGGAAAAAATCAGCAGTGGGAACCTAGGCATATCAAACGGAACAACTATACGGTGGGTTTCCGGATTTTACTTACTTACTTACTTTTATTTTACATCGCAAATGGGAAATATCTCGGTGGCAATGGTCACTTACAGTAGTGTAATGATAAAGTAAAGTTAACATAATTACCCAACAACAACAACAAGAACAACATCAACAACAACAACAACAACAACAAACACAAATAAATAAATAAACAAACAAACAAACAAACAAACGAACAAAGAAACAAGAGTACAACAAGCAATTTTGAATGCATTAAATACCTGAGTGTTATCTTCGCTGACACTATTGTATTTGATCCTAAGCAATCTATCACATTACTACAAGAGAAACTAAACCCCCTGGCAACTTCTCCTTGGCTACATCCTGATCAAGACGTAACATCTTAAATTCATCCTTGTGTCCCACAGTGATGTATCAGTTCCTTTCCACCTCACTGGAAAAAAAATTCCGAGCGATTTTTAGATGATGCTGACAAAATGATTAAGAGTACTCTCAAGGAGATTTTATCACTTCCAGCTGATACACCAGATGCAATGATCTATTCTGCCAAAGCGGTTAAAGGTCTGGGTATTTTTCGTACAAGGTGGAAAGCAGCTCTACAACAGATCAATAGCTGTAACATCCTCCGCAAAGATGGCAATAAGAACACTGAAGCAACGAGAAACCTCGAAGGTGAAACTGCTCATTGCGCAATCAACACTTAACGTTGAATGTCTCGTCCGGCTCCATGACTAAATGGTTAGCGTGCTGGTCTTTGGTCACAGGGGTCCCGGGTTCCATTGCCGGCAGGGTCGGGAATTTTAACCATAATTAGTTAATTTCGCTGGCATGGGGGCTGGGTGTATGTGTCGTCTTCATCATCATTTCATCCTCATCACGACGCGCAGGTTGCCTACGGGAATCAAATCAAAAGACCTGCATCTAGCGAGCCGAACTTGTCCTCGGACACAACCGGCACTAAAAGCCATACGCCATTTCATTTCATCGAATGTCTCACCGAAAATGCTGCTAAACTACAGACATGTGACTGCCTGTTGGACACCATGAAACTTACGAGATCTCTCAGAGACCAGGAATTAAAAAAAAAAAAAAAAAAAAAAAAAAAAAAAAAAAAAAAAAAAAAAAAAAGTGCCTATTAAACCAGAAAGGCAAAGGCGTATACCTGTATCAAGAGTTTACTCCAGCCAACCGGTGGATAAGAAAACAGGACGGACTCACAAGCACCGAGGGGAAAGATGCTCTTAAAATGACAAGAAATGTAGCTCCTGTTGCGCCATACCAGGCAGATCCAAAGACGGTTTACACTGCAGACGATGCGGTGAGATCGAAACTTTGGCACAACTTTTAGGATCCTACCCATTCGGCGAATGCCAACAGAACACCAGACACCATCACATCCGGTCTTCCTTGGCCGATACGGTACGTGGTAAAGAGTACGTAGTACATGAAGAGGTCCATGGCCTCGCAGTTGACGATAGGACAAGACGAATCGAGATGATCGCCTTCAAACCCGGGAACAAGAAAGGTTTCATTCTCGACCCCACTGTCAGATTTGAAGCAGACGCACAGGTTCCCATTGACGTCGATGAAGAAAGAAAGGGGATATATTCACAAACCATTCCATATTACCTCAAAAAGTACAACTTTGAGGGTATCGAGGTCATAGGGCTCATGCTGGGTGCAAGGGGCACAATTCCTAAACTACTGGTCCCCTACTTACGACGCTTTGGTGTGCCGATTGAGACCACCGCGAACTGGGGCATGCAAACATTGAAAACCTCGATAGCAATCTTGAGGCATCACCTCGACGCTCCATCCACTTAATTACAGTAATTTATCTGCTGCCTCTTTGTTTTCTGTACGTTATCAATAGAATGATTGTTTTTTACTCTGTACTCTGTACAATATATATATATTAACAAGCAATGCACGTTTTAATTTTACGGTAATTTCTGTCTGTCGCTCTGTCTATCTAGACACGCGCATCACGAAAAAAACGTCTGAAGAGAATTTAATGAAAATCGGTACGTAAAGTCGGGGAATAAGTCGCTACAATCTAGGCCATAAATAATTGTATTCACGTTGAGTGAAATGGTAGTTTAAGGGAAAGTCTAAAATTTAATGTTTTTTTTTTTTTGCTAGGGGCTTTACGTCGCACCGACACAGATAGGTCTTATGGCGACGATGGGATAGGAAAGGCCTAGGAGTTGGAAGGAAGCGGCCGTGGCCTTAATTAAGGTACAGCCCCAGCATTTGCCTGGTGTGAAAATGGGAAACCACGGAAAACCATCTTCAATTTAATGTTTAAATAGTTATGTTATTAGTGGTGCTATCGATAACTACTACATAACTAAAGTTATATAATATTAAATTTCCGATCATTTATGTCTTATGCATGTTTACCGTACCGGCTATGATAACAGAGATATTCATGAATTTGGATTTTTGTTGCTAAGTCACGCCGAGTCACGAGAAAATGGGTAAACAAATTTAAATGAAAATCGGTATGTTAAGTCGGGGAATAAGGAACTACAGTCTACGCTATAAATAATTTTATAAGATTCCCTAATATCACAGAGTCGGAAGAAAACTAAATGCGAAGGCCTACAATATAGAAAGCTGATAAAATTGATCAACAATAACATTACATTGACCATTGTTTGTTGTGTTGTGCTTTATGTCTTCTTCCGCCACTCATCTTCGATAGATGGGAATACTGCTGCGTACCGAGTATAAGGTGGTGGTGGTGATTATTGTTTTAAGAGGAAGTACAACTGGGCAATCATCCTCTATATAACACTAATCAGAGGGAAAAATGGAAGGGATCCGACACTTCGAAAAATGAAGATATCGGTCAAAGAAAGACAAGAGCCACGAACGGCGTGAAAATGAAAGACTCCCTAGCCCTCGCAAACCTAATAGCGTCGGGGTCGGAAAAGAACAAGAGTTGACCAAGAGAGCTCGGATAGGATAGATGAAAGTGAGGAGCCTGGCACAAGTAAGTGGAAGCAATGCCAGGGCTCAGCTAAGGGCCCCGTGGTTGCCAACCCACACTCCAAAGTTCAGAGCCCCTGGGGCCCCTTTTAGTCGCCTCTTACGACAGGCAGGGGATACCGTGGGTGTTATTCTACCGCCCCCACGCACAGGGGGATACCGAGTATAACAGCCTGCCTGAATATCAGCGGGAAGTAGCTGGGGAGTTAGATCTCTCTCTCTTCTTTAGCATGCAATTCCTTTCCTCTGGTTCATACATTTTCTGATACTACTGGTACGTAACACACTGGTTCGTCATAGCATTCCAGCTATTCAATCCCTACTCTGAGACACTCATTAGAAAGCACTGTGCACATTTAACGGAATAATGGCAGGGGAGTGTTCGTGGCTGTCTACGGCCTGGTCATTCCAGCACTGGAACTTTGGACTGTTAGATCGGCAGTGTAGTACAGCATAGTTCGTTCAAAGTGAGAAAATACGTGGTTTTTCATTTGATCGAGTATTTTATAAGGTAATATAGCTCTTAATCGCCTCATTCCTACTGACGTCATTGTAATGATCTATGTTGACTTCAGTTGAGAAAACCGCAAAGACAGTACTTCTGAGAATACCGCTCTGAGTCCTGGCATCGCTTCCACTTACTTGTGCTAGGCTCCTCACTTTGATCTGTCCTATCTGACCTCTCTTGGCCAATACTTGTTCTTTTCCGACCCCGACGGTATTACCACCACCACCACCACCACCACCACCACCATGCGTGTGGAGGCCTAGGGAGTCTTTCATTTTCACGCCCTTCACAGCCTTTGTCTTTCTTTGACCGATGCCTTCATATTTCGAAGTGCTGGACCCATTCCATATTTCCTCTCTGATTAGAAAATGGCTGCCCAGTTTTACTTCCTCTTAAAGCAATAATTACCACCATCACCACCAACACCACTATTCATAATATTTATCTCATTTGTTCATAATATCACCATTTCATAATCATTCACATTCGTTCATGCAACGTAAACAATATCTTAGCCCATATAGGCCTATGCATGGTTAAGAGTGATCTAACAGAACATGAGGATGTTCAAGTAGAGCGAAATATGTCATTTAATTTCTAGTTGTCCTTTCTTTTACAGTTATGTTATAGTATTTTAAGTGTTACATTTCGTGTTTCCACAGACTGAAAAGCTTATGAGTTCTCTCATATGGGGTAACATATCATTAGAAAGCTCTAAGCTCAAGATGTTAGTACTACAACGTTGCTCTACGATGTGTAACGACTAAGTTTATACGGGGTTGAAAATGTCAGTTTTTAATTTTCTTTATATCGACTTCTGAATGTGCATTCCGACCCATGATGCGTATATAATAAAATTCACTTGAGAGTCTTACGCACGAAATAATGGTACCAATGTTGCGGACTTACGACTATTAGTATAGACGTTGCGTGGCATACGAAATGTTGAAAATTACCAAATGTACCGAAACGCATGCTCGGATTATATAATTAACTCTCCCTTTGGGTGGGGGTGGTAGACTAACACCCACGGTTTCCCCTGCCTGTCGTGAGAAGCGACTAAAAGGGGCCTCAGTGGCTCTTAACTTGGGAGTGTACGTTGGCGACTACGAGGCCCTTAGCCGAGTCCTGGCATTGCTTCCACTCGTGCCAGGTTCCTCACTTTCATGTATTCTATCCGATCTCGCTTGGTCAAAGCTCGTTCTTTTCCGCTCCGACTGTATTAGAGCATTCGAGGCCTAGGGAGATTTTATTTTCTTGCCCTTCGTGGCCCATACCCTCATTTTCCGAAGTTTCGGATCTCTTTCATTTTTCTCTCTGATTAGTGTTAATAGAGGATGGTTGCCCAGTTGTTCTTCCTCTTAAAATAATAAACACCACCACCACCACCACCACCACCACAACTAGACGACTAGCCAGATATTGTCACTCGAAATAAACATGCAACGCATTAGGTAGTGTTCAGTAGGCTACATATTGTACATAGGGTCTACTGAAGAGATGTTAAGTACAGAACAAGAATGGCCAATCGCACACCAGTCGGATCCGAACCCACAACCTTCCGATTCCGCGTCGGATGCTCTATCCAATTGAGCTATGGTGGGCTAGGTCATATTTGTTCTTTTGGAAAGGATTTACGCCAGCCCCGTGGTGTAGGGGTAGCGTGCCTGCCTCTTACCCGGAGGCCCCGGGTTAAATTCCCGGCCAGGTCAGGGATTTTTACCTGGAGCTGAGGGCTGGTTCGAGGTCCACTCAGCCTACGTGATTAGAATTGAGGAGCTATCTGACGGTGAGGTAGCGGCCTCAGTCTCGAAAACCAAGAATAACGGCCGAGAGGATTCGTCGTGCTGACCACACGACAACCTCGTAATCTGCAGGCCTTCGGGCTGAGCAGCGGTCGCTTGGTAGGCCAAGGCCCTTCAAGGGCTGTAGTGCCATGGGGTTTGGTTTGGTTTAGAAAGGATTTAAGCTACAGGTTTTGGCACTACTGTCATCGCACGAGCAAGTTACCCTTTGTGGTCCAATTAATTGAATATTTAATTTTTTTTGACCGCGGTAAAAATTAAATATTCGTCAGAGATTGTCAGTTTGCTAAAAATAATATCATTAATATCAATAACATTACAACCGTAAAAATCAGTTTATCAGTTTTTTCTTAATCCGTCTACTATCCAGGGTTGGTTTTCCCTCGGACTCAGCGAGGGATCCCATCTCTACCGCCTAAAGGGCAGTGTCCTGGAGCGTGAGGCTTTTGGTCGGGAATAACACTGGGGAGGAGGACCAGTACCTCCCCAGGCGGTCTCACTTGCTATGCTGAACAGGGGCCTTGTAGGGGGGGGGGGGGAGATTGGAAGAGATAGATAAGGAACAGAGAAGGAAGAGGCTGTGACCTTAAATTAGGTACCATCCCGGCATTTACCTGGAGGAGAAGTGGGAAACCACGAAAAACCCCTTCGAGAATGGCTGAGATGGGAATCGAATCCCCTCTACTCAGTTGACCTCTCGAGGCTGAGTGGACCCCGTTCCAGCCCTCGTACCACTTTTTCAAATTTCGTGGCAGAGCCGGGAATCGAACCCGGGCTTCCGGGGTTGGCAGCTAATCACACTAACCTCTACATCACAGAGGCGGGCTCAGTTTTTTATTTATTTCGTATTCTATTTCTGACATGGCATATTGTCCACTACGATGCCATTCGACTCTTAACTCTTATCACCATCGGCCAGTTGTAGATAAAACTGTATTGTGTTGACTATCTAACGTGTCTTTCATTTCAAAACCAAACTGTAATCGGGAGATAGTGGGTTCGAACCCCATCTTCGGCAGCCTTGAAAATGGTTTTCCGTGGTTTCCCATTTTCACACCAGGCTAATGCTGGGGCTGTACCAGAATTAAGGCCACGGCCGATTCCTTCCCATTCCTAGGCCTTTCCTATCCCATCGTCGCCATAAGACCTATCTGTGTCGGTGTGACGTAAAGCAAATAACAAAACCAAACTTGAGCCGGGCAACGCTCTGTTGTAAACCCAGCGAAACAGTCCCCCACCAGTTATTTTAATTTTGTTTAATATTCTAACTGGTAAGCTGCTAAAAAAAAAAAAAAAAACAAAAAAAAAGCATTGTCGCGGGCTGAGGGGCTCAGACGGTTGAAGCGCTGGCCTTCTGACCCCAACTTGGCAGGTTCGATCCTGGCTTAGTCCGGTAGTATTTGAAGGTGCTCAAATACGTCAGCCTCGTGTTGGTAGATTTACTGGCACGTAAAATAACTCCTGCGGGACAAAATTCCGGAACCTCGGCATCTACGAAAACCGTAAAAGAGTAGTTAGTGGGACGAAAAGTAAACCGCGTTATTATTTAAAAAATGCATTAATCATGTCTTGAAATCTGGGCTAAAATCATACTGTAGATATGTGAGAGAACTAAAGAATGAGCAATCAATGCTTGTGGTATGTGTCACTGGCTAAATAGGGCACCAGATGATGTGCAGCTTGAGAACTAAAGAAGAATGCTGTTCAACAGCTTAACTGCTATTTGCTTTAATTCAAACCGATCGAGTGGGCCACGCAGATAGGGTTCCGTAGCTTTGATCTTACATTCGGGAGACGGTGGTTTCGAATCCCACAGTCTGCAGCCCTGAAGATGGTTACACACTAGGTAAATGCTTGGACTTTACCTTCATTAAGGCCACGGCCGCAAACTACCTTTCCTATAATATGAACTGAATTTTACTGCATTATGTTCCAGATTGCGCCGGCCCCGTGGCGTAGGGGTAGCGTGCCTGCCTCTCATCCGGAGGCCCCGGGTTCGATTCCCGGCCAGGTCAGGGATTTTTACCTGGACCTGAGGGCTGGTTCGAGGTCCACTCAGCCTACGTGATTAGAATTGAGGAGCTATCTGACGGTGAGATAGCGGCCCCGGTCTAGAAAGCCAAGAATAACGGCCGAGAGGATTCGTTGTGCTGACCACACGACACCTCGTAATCTAAAGGCCTTCAGGCCGAGCAGCGGTCGCTTGGTAGGCCAAGGCCCTTCAAGGGCTGTAGTGCCACGGGGTTTGGTTTGGTTTTTATGTTCCAGATTAGTGTCCCGCGATTCGAGCTAAGGTTCTGTAGGCCCGACTTTCCCAACATTTTCTCGGAGTAGGAATGGAGCAGTCTAAGGAAGAACTACACCGAGGATAGTCGTTGTTACGCCACAGATCTAATATGAGATCTTTCAATGCTCGGTTTCCCAGTCCTACAGCGGAGCGTCGTTTAACACGAGGACTATCACGTGGATTGCGCTTCCAGAATATTGCTTTAGCGATGTTGAGCTATCTCTGACGTTGAATCACTCTGCTGCTACAGTATATTTAAACTATTGTATTTTCTTAAAGGCGTCTCTTAACGTAGGCTACTGTTTTAACACTGACAGGGTGAAAAATAAATTTGTCATCTACGATATATTTTACGTCTGGTTCTAGAACATCATAAAATCAATAAGGTTCTTAGAAGTTGTTGCGATGTCAGATAAGTGCGTCAGATCTTCAAGGCAAACGAATGACGTCCACTGTGACGCATAATCGGCCCACTTTAAGCCAACAATATAAGTTGCATTGGTCATTCTGGGGAAATATCTATCACAAGGCAAATTTTAAAATCAAATATCTCGAACAAGTGTAAAATGCTTAACACACTATAACATATTGTATCTGAAGAAAACAGGAGTGGTTATGACAAGAAGAGTGGATTAACGAAACGCACGTTCAATTAAAACGAAACCTTTAAGGGCACTATCGTACGCGACATGATGAAGCGCACCCACTCTGTTTGTTTACATCACTCGTTTTTCTCCCCTTCCTCGCGATTTAAACGCGCAGTCACTAAACATAAACGTAAAATTAAAGTCTCGTGTTAAGTCTTACAGTTCCTGTACACAGTGCACTTAGGAATCTATATTTCAAGTCTTACATATCGTCATTGCGCTTAAAAAATAAAACTTCTATGTGATAATATTTCAGCTTAGAACTCTGATCACCGAGCTCGATAGCTGCAGTCGTTTAAGTGCGGCCAGTATCCAGTATTCGGGAGATAGTAGGTTCGAACCCCACTGTCGGCAGCCCTGAAGATGGTTTTCCGTGGTTTCCCATTTTCACACCAGGCAAATGCTGGGGCTGTACCTTAATTAAGGCCACGGCCGCTTCCTTCCCACTCCTAGCCCTTTCCTGTCCCATCGTCGCCATAAGACCTATCTGTGTCAGTGTGACGTAAAGCAACTAGCAAAAAAGAACTCTGATCAGAAAGGTTCAGTACTGCATTAACTTTATCAATGAATTTTTTATTTATTTATTGCTACTTGCTTTACGTCGCACCGACACAGATAGGTCTTATGGCGACGATGGGACAGGGAAGGGCTAGGAGTGGGAAGGAAGCGGCCGTGCCCTTAATTAAGGTACAGCCCCAGCATTTACCTGGTGTGAAAGTGGGAAACCACGGAAAACCATTTCAATGAATTTTTCGTTCCAAGTGACACATGTGATGCGGGTCAGTATTTCTCCCAACAAATTGTCATATAACGGTACTTCGAGGCGCAATGACAATATGCAATATATATTATACCTATCCTAAAATTCAGTCATGAAATACACTGAAGTCTGACATGAGGTTCATCTTCGGCTTTTCGTTTTGGTTGTATCAACATTCCGTTCCGTGATTCCTTGTGTTCAGTGGCGGGTCGTGGTTGTGTGGCAAATGTGACCTTACAAGAAACTATTTAAAAAGCCCTTACAAAACGGGAAGTTTCAGAAAATTATTGAGTAAACCTCAGGAAACGAGTGAAAAAAGTTATTGTAACTTACCCTATCATACGCTGAATGTGTGTTGGCTATCACTTTACACGTAGGTACGATGGACACAGCGAAAGAAAAACATTGCACTGCCGAATTTGATAATTTTAACTTACACTACTTTTATTTCTTTACCGTGTCTCCGTTACGTGCTCTATGGTGACACCACATGAACTGAATGAAACATTTTACGATACGTCTGTCTACTAATGTTCGAAGATAACTACCTGACTATCGATAATGCGATTTGAGGTTTACATTTCTTGCCCGCGCGGTGCGTTTCGAATCCCCTTATTTCACGTAAACAGTTGTGTATAGTACGCTTCATAGACTGCCCGGACCAGGATGGCAGAACCTATTTTGTTGTCGACGTCGTTTTGCTCATCAGTCTTTTGAAGGGTTTGCTGTAGCTATCTTTGCAACTCTATTCAGCACTAACCTTTTCTTTTCTACGTACCTATTCTTCTTTTTCTTTTTCTACCGTTTCCGCGGGTACGAACTGTGTAGCACATGGTGATTTGTCCCTGTTTTACGGCTGGATGCCCTTCCTGACGCCAACCCTATATGGAGGGATGTAATCCCTATTGCGTGTTGTTGTGGCGGTTGGTAGTGTGTGTGTTGTCTGAATGAAGAGGAAAGTGTTGGGACAAACACAAACACCCAGTTCCCGGGCCAGAAGAAATAATCAGAGACGATTAAAATAGCCGACCCCGCCGGGAATCGAACCCGGGACCCTCTGAACCGGAGGCCATTCAGCCAATGAGTCTTTTCTACGTACCTATTGCAGCCTACGTATTTGTAATTTGTCATATCCGGTTATTGCTCTGCACTCTTTTCGTCTTTATTTTGGATTAGGTAGAGCCTACATAAGTAGAAAGTAGTTCAGTTCAATTTATATCTGTCTGTGAATATAACCGAGCAAGTGGCCACGCGGTTTGGGTCACGTAGCTATAAGCTTGCATTCGGGAGCTAGTGGGTTCGAACCCCACTGTTGGCTGGGGCTGTACCTTAATTAAGGCCACGGCCACTTTCTTCCCACTCCTAGCCCTTTCCTCCGTTGATGCGACGTAAAGCAAATTGTAACAAATTTTTTTAAAAAAATGAGTGAATAAATATTACGGGAAAATGGATGGACAGAATTCATTGAAACTCAGTGTTTAAGTTCAGGGATATCCCGAGAGTGCAATCGCCTATATAATATTTCAGTAGTATATTATCTTTGATTAGTGGCGTAGAAATATTAGGGATTTAAAACAGGAAATATCAAATTGATCAAACCGTAGGCCTTCATCACAAAAGCTGTGAAAAATATAATTCCCGATTGATTATTCTGTCTTTACGGGTGAAGCAGTTTTCAGTTACTTGTATGTCGTCATAGAATGGCTATTTATCCATCAGATGGTGCAGAACATCCCTATGAGTGGAGATGCATGACCATGATGTTAATGTTCCTTGTCCTGGTGAGTTGCGAAGATCGGTCATTATGCGGTTGAGTGCAAAAAAAACTTCGCTCACCGAAACACTTGTAAATGGCAATGCCACAACTAGAAAAAGTAGCCTGTACGTTTCTTGAAATAATATCTTCGTTTCCCTTAATAAGGTTTAGTGTATTTTTCAGAGGGATATTCTGGTACTGGTCATTTGTGTAAAGAAGCTGTAGTTCTGTTTTCAAGTGACTGATCTTAAATTTGTATAAGTTTTTGGAATGTTGAACAGTGCATTCAAAGGAAAAGCCGTGGAATGTAGAAGGAATGTTGAAGGGTCGACGAGGGAACAAAAGTGAAGTTGCAATGTCTTGAAATCTAGTGCTACTTAGCATCAGAATCACATTAAGGATTTTAAAACATAATTGTTTATATTTCTGGAATAGATTATCTCGAGACAGCTTAACATATTTTCGCCTTGAGAATTCGCTCCTTCCGTGGTTTCCCACTTCTCCTCCAGGCAAATGCCGGGATGGTACCTAACTAAAGGCCACGGCAGCTTCCTTCCCTTTTCCTCGTCTATCTCTTCCAATCTTCCCCCCCCCCCCCGCAAGACCCCTGTTCAGCACAGCAGGTGAGGCCGCCTGGGCGAGGTACTGGCCATCCTCCCCAGTTGTATCACCCGACCCAGAGTCTGAAGCTCCAGAACATTGCCCTTGAGGCGGTAGAGGTGGGATCCCTCGCTGAGTCCGAGGGAAAAACCGACCCTGGAGGGTAAACAGATTAAGAAGAAGAAGAAGCATAACTTCTCTTAGCAGAATGACAAAAAGGTGGGTTTCCACTAATATCAGCAAAAAATATACGGCATGTATATAACTTGCTTTACGTCGCACTGACGCAAATAGGTCTTATACATGAACCATGATGAACCATATGAACCATAATATATTCCACGGCTTACATGAAGATAAAGGCAAATAAAGAAGAAAGATGCTCTATTTGCATGCAAAGTTCCCTTTAATCGCATCAGAAAAGGGCTGGGGGTGTGGGAAGGACGCGTCCGTGGCCTTAATTAAAGTACAGTCCCAGCATTTTCCTGGTGTGAAAATTGGAAACAACGGAAAACCATCTTCAGGGCTGGGTGCCGACAGTGGGGTCCGAACCCGTTATCTCCCTAATAAAAACTCACAGCTGCGTGACCCTAACTGTACGGCCAACTCACTCGGTGCATTCATATATCTGTTTCAACGAGTGTTGTAATACCAGATTCAACTTAAGGGGCATACAATAGATATAACATTAGGTTCAAGTACTTTTACTTCCCTTTGTAACCCACTCAAATGCCGTGACATCACACCTACCCCATCCGTAACACTACCCTATACGCTTTGTCTGATAATAGTCAAACGGCCCTAACACAGTATCAACCATATTGAACAAAGCTGCTGAGGTTCGATCGTGACCCAAAAAAGCGTTCCACTAATTCACATTTTGTGTCTATGTGTCTTACACTTCTGGAACACTGGGAGTTTTGTGTGATATTGCTAGTGTCGTCAATCTGAAAGGAGAAAAATTCACTACTGTTTATTTTAAGTTTAGTAGTCAATAAATGTAGTCAGAAACATACTCAATATTCCCATATTGGGTTATTTTAGAATCTCCAGTAAAAACACCTTTGATTGTAGCGTAATGGTTTCGGATGTCTAATTAACTCGTTGAAATTAGAAGAAACAAAAGTTCTTTAACATTTCCCCAATCAGATAAAAATGAGCTTGAATCATGCCCGCGAAAGCTACTTCTCGTATGGCTAAAAATGACACCGCATTGATTACATCACGTTGTAACACCAACCTATTCAATCTGACATTTTCATTGTACTGCGCTACAAAAAGGCAGACATTTTCTTTCATAGCATCAGCAATTGTATTTTGATTTTCTCAAGGGGTTTTAATTATAATACACATTTCAGATGTTCTGCAGAATCTGAAGGAATACGCAACGATTGATTGGTATATTGTTAAGTAAATCGCAAAATCCCTGTGAGTTCCGAACTGACTTGTTTATGCTAACTGCAAATCGGGCCAGCACAACACATTTTCCATTTAAAAGCTGCCGTACAATCATTGATATTCGCTGTACCACTCGCTTTTAAAATGTTTGAGGCAGCATTTAGCACCTTTTTTCTTCAGGGGCGTGCACAGAAATTATTTTCTTGTGCGGGGGGATATTAATTATTAAAAATTGAGGACGTCTCTAAAATAATTTGTGAAATTAGAAACACTAAATTAAAACTTTCAAAGGAACACAATTATTTAATTAAGATACATTTGTATTCGTATTGATTACAATAGCAGATGTCTCCTGGGAGTTTTGGCCAGCTCATGGATTAGGCCTATATTTTTTACTGTCACATGTTCTTTGTGTATATATCAAAGAGCTGACCCATTCAGTCTTTCCTGTGCAGCAAGGGCGCCCATACCCGGGGGCAAGGTGGGGCCGCGGTCCCCCTCTAGCCCTCAGGGAAAGGCAAAAATCTAGTGTAGTTACGTGTTTTCCTTTCACGAAAATTATTTAAAAGTCAGTATTACGTAAAAGCGGTAGTACCGTCTCCCACCAACAGGCAGGGGATACCGTGGGTTATTCTACCGCAGAATACAAATCGCCATATATCTTCCAAAATATTAAAATTACTACGTACCCCCAGGTCTGGGCCCCCCTTAGAAACTGTCATATAGGCGCCCATCAGTCATATTCTGCAAATACCGGTAACCTTATAAACAATTATGTCTTTCCGCAGAAGTTCTGAACTCTTCACATCACAAATATTTTACTAATTGTTCGTGTCATCCATTGCTCGCAAAGTCCTGTGGTGTGGGGCATTCAGCTACCGGCTTAACTGTACACTTTGTCCAGAGGTCCGCAGTTCCTCTCACTCAACTCTTTGGTGGTAAAGGAAAGGCTAAAACACACTCATTTAAAAACAAAAGACCTCGCCGATGTCTTATAAAACACTTCCCATCTTTTGCTAATAATATGTGGGAACTACCTGCAAACTGCAATGTCTTAACAATTGCAGAATACAACACAGACTGAAGGTTAAATGCCAGATCAAGCTCACTGTAATATTTATGAATGGAAGCATCAGTACATTTTTGGCAAATACGTAGTTCAAATGAAAAGAAAAACATTGAACCTCCTAAAATAATCATATACATGGTTGCCACAATTAATCACAAGTTCGTGGTGTGTGTGGGAGGGGGGGGAGATTTATCCTACCAATCCCCCCGCTGCATACGCTTCTGTTTCTTTCCACTTTGCTGATATTTTAAGAGCGGGCGTCGGCTTTCCCACAATTAATAGGTCCCTTTTGTTCCCACTTCGCCGTAAAAATGGTGATTGTAGTACCGATAGACGGATTACTGTATCATTTAAGGGATACATTCGTTGTTTTCAATATCATTTGTAAGTTACCACTGAGAAAAAAAATACATTTAAAGAAACACGAATTTAGGTTAAATAAGAAATGTTACCGGTACCGGTATTGCTAGAATCGTATAACACTCTAAATTAAGCACACACAAATTGTAATAGAGTAACTGAATACAATGACCACTCCTTTCATAAACACGAAAGAACTGCAGCAGGGAATGGCAAAAGACAAGCGAACAGCAATGCGAGCAACCTTAGCAGGTTCGGTTCAGTAACATTATGGTATTTCTCGACCATTCATAAGAGAATGGAAGGATGTTGGAGCAAGGTACTAAATTCTGGGCGAGAATGCTACCCTCAAATACAGGTCTTATTTCATGCTTGTGTTCCTCTTTCTTCTTGGAGCAACGCGATGTAAGAGTGAAATTCACGTGCTGGGCGCCGGAGCTTCTACCAGCACTTTCTCACCACCTGTTTCTCATTGGTTAACGTGCTTGCCTGGAAGCAAACCCGGGAGACAGGTGTTTCGTAAACAATGCAGATTCTCTAATAGTACAGAACGTATTCACAATATTGGAAGTTAAAAATATAATACCAACATATTAAAATGATACATAAACAAGTGAATCGGAGCTTCAGTAGGAAGCGCCACTGTCCCTTAGCCCCGGAAATATTTTCTATTGTCTTTTTTCGTGGTGGGAGACTGGCAATAGTTTTCAATGGATTTAATGACCGGAAAAATACAGAAGGACGAGTAAGCCATCACACGAAAGCAACTGGCTATATGAACTGTTCGATGACTCTAAAACAAAGAACAAATCTCCCTGAAAGAATTTAAAGTATTTCAGCAATTGAAAGAAGAAATTAAGTACTGGAGGGCAGTGTTAAAACAAGTATGGTGGTTTCAGATGTAAAAACATTGGCTAGTCGTGGGCTTAGTTTGAGAAGGAAAGATGCCAATTTTGGTATGTGAATAATGGAAATGTACTGATGAGTATATAAATAGATAGAGCTACAGATAATTAGTGAAGTTGATTCCTTTCTTGCTGAACACAGCCGGCCCCACGATGTAGGGGTAGGGTGCCTGCCTCTTATCCGGAGGGCCCGGGTTCGATTCCCGACCAGGTCAGGGTTTTTACCTGGATCTGATGGCTAGTTCGAGGTCCACTCAGTCTACGTGATTGCAATTGAGGAGGTATCTGACCGTGAGATGGCGGCCCCAGTCTAGAAAGCCAAGAACAACAGCCGAGAGGATTCGTCGTGCCGACCACATGACACCTAATCTGTAGGCCTTCGAGCTGAGCAGAGGTCGCTTGGTAGGATATGCCCCTTCGGCGCTCTTGGCACCATGTGGTTTGGTTTGGCTCTTATTGAACACATTGCAACAAAGTGGGAATAAAGGAAAAAGGTTTAGTTTCCTATCTTTCCTTTGTGCTACACATGAGGAATTTATAAAAATAGTGGGCCAAAAAGTAGGCAGTCAAATTCATAGCCAAGTACTATTCCGTAAGTGTTGATGCCCCACCCGAGTTGCCTTATACATATCAGCTGTCCTTTACTATATGATATGTGAAACAAGACAGGAGTCCTGTGTGGCATTTTCTTGCATTTCATTCCTAACATAGGTCTCAAATCTGAAGTTACAACAGGATGCGCAGGACATTCCCTGTCTCTAATTGGTACTTGTGCTGCCATCTTTTGGCGACGATAGGATAGGAAGGGGCTAGGATGGGGACGAAAGCGACTGTGTCCTTAATGAAGGTACAGCCCCAGCATTTATCTTGTATGAACATTCAAAACCACGGAAAACCATCAAGAGGGCTGCTGACAGTGGAGTTTGAACCCACTATCTCCCGAATGCAAGCTCACTGCTACATAACAAGATAATTTTTTAAATCTAGTTACATCAATATACGCTTGCTCCTCATCATATAAGGTCTTCTGCGATCAGACTATGAGCTAGCAGTGCTTCATGCATTCCTACATTTCTCTGAAAACAAACGGACCTTCCCTTAATTGAACTTATCTTTTGATCTTCTGTGAATAATACGTGAAATAATTTTACACATGTATGATAGATATTCCGCCTGTTGCTATTTCTTAATGGACGCAGTATTTTCTCACCTGTCTCTTGGCACAGGTCAGAGCAACATGTAGCTTCCACCGAGAGCTCAGTCACATAGACTATGGCCGTGACAGTATGGAAGCTGCTTGAGGATTTTTTCCAGTTCTTGAATCAAGTAATCCTGGTGAGCGTCCCCTACACTGGAAGCATACTCTATTTGGGGTCTTACCAGAGACTTATATGCCCTCTCCTTTACATCCTTACTACAACCCCTAAACACCCTCATAACCATGTGCTGAGATCTGTATCCTTTATTTACAATCCCATTTATGTGATTACCCCAATGAAGATCTTTCCTTATATTAACACCTAGGTACTTAAACTGATCCCCATAAGGAACTTTCACCCCATCAATGCAGTAATTAAAACTGAGAAGACTTTTCCTATTTGTAAAACTTACAAGCTGACTTTTAACCCCGTTTATCACCATACCATTGCCTGCTGTCCACCTCACAACGTTATCAAGGTCATTTTGCAGTTGCTCACAATCTTGTAACTTATTCATTACTCTATACAGAATAACATCTTCTGCAAAAAGCCTTATCTCTGATTCCACTATTTACTCATATCTATATATAAAAAGTAACTTGTCCTGACTGACTGATACATCATCGCCGAGCCAAAATTACTGGATATAAAGAAATGAAATTTTGGGGGTGTATTCATATTACAATGTAGGTGCTCACTAAGGGAGGATTTTTGGATATTCCATCGCTAAGGGGGGGAAAGGGGGGAGGGTGCATTTTTAAAATGAGGATATCTATATCTCAAAAACGTAACAGTTCACTGACATAAACATTGGTATTTGGAATCTCCTTTAAAAATAAAGAAATAAGTGTTTTTTTATTTTTGGAAAATCCCATTAAGGGGGGGGGGGATTGAAGAAGGGGAAAATGCGTCGAACACCTTTTATGAGGAGACTTATATCTCAAAAACTGAAGATGTTACAGACATGAAAATTGGTATTTGGAATCTCCTTTAAAAATAAAGGAACACTTATTTTTGGGTTTTTGGATAATCTGATAAACAGGGTGAAGTTTTAAAAAGATTATATCTGCAAATTATCTCAGACACGTAACATATTACAGATTTGAAAACTGGCATTAGGAATTTCCTGTAAAAGTAAAGAAAAATATTTTTTTTTTCGGAAAATCCACTTAAGCGGAACTGAAAGAGGGGGTGAATTTTTAAACTTAACATATCTACAGTATATCAAAAACTAAACATGTTGCAGACGTGAAAATTGGTATTTAGAATCTCCTTTAAAAATAAGGAAACACGTATTCTTTTGTTTTCGAAAAAAAAACCCTTAACGGGGGAGGGGGTGAAAGAATTGAAAAATTAGTATAATTATTTGTATGAGAATATATATATATATATATATATATATATATATACCAAAAAATCTAAAGATGTTTCAAATGTGAAAACTGGTATTTGGAATCTCTTTTAAAAATAAAGAAACACGCATTTTTTGGGGGGGGAATCAACTTGGTAGGTGGGGGGGGGGGGGGTTGAAAACGGAGATGAATTCATTTAACGAGAATACATACATCTCAAAAACTGAAGATGTTACATTCATGATAATTGGTATTTGAAAGCTCTTTTAAGGAAACGAGTACTGTTTGTTTTTGGAAAATTCACTTGAGTGGGAAGTGTAAAAGGAAGTGAAAAAAAAAATCTTTTTCTGGAGAAACTTATATCTCAAAACTGAAGGTTACAGACGTGGTAATTAGTATGTGGAATCTCCTTTAAAAATAAAGAAACACACACTTTTTTTGGATGCGAGAAATCAACTTAACGGGCGGGGGTGGAGTGAAAAACGAGTTGAATTCTTTTCATGATGACACTTACTGTATATCTCAAACACTGAAGTTGTTACAGACATGAAAATCTGTATTTGGAATTTTCTTTCAAAGTAAAGAAACACGTAATCTTTTGTCTTTGGAAAATCCACTTAAGGGTGTGAATTAATTGAAGAATTAGTTGAATTCTTTGTATGCGGATACTTTATCACAAAAGCTAAAGATATTACGGACGTGAAAATTATTATTTGGAATCTCCTTTAAAAATAAAGGAACACGCATTTTTCGGGGAAATCAACTTTGGGGCGGAGTTTAATTCCTTTTTTTAAGGATACATACATCTCAAAACTGAAAATGTTACAGTCATGATAATTGGCATTTGGAAGCTCCTTTACAAATAAATAAACAAGTATTTTTGGTTTTCGGAAAATTCACTTAAGGGGGGAGGAGGTTGAAAGGAAGTGAAAAAATTTAATTTTTTCATGGAGAAATATCTCAGAAACATAAGGTTACACACGTGAAAAATTGGAATCTCCTTTAAAAATAGAGAAACACGCATTTTTGGAGGGTGGGGGAATCAACTTACCGGACTGGGTGAAAAAGGAGTTGAATTCTTTTTATGAGGATACTTATATATTAAAAACTGAAGATGTTAGAGGCATGAACATTTGTATTTGGAATCTTCTTTCAAATTAAATAAACACGTGTTCTTTTGTCTTCGGAAAATCCACATAACGGGGGTGAATGAATTGAAAATTTAGTTGAATATTCTTTGTATGAGGATAATTATATCTCAAAATCTAAAGATGTTAATGATGTGAAAATTGGTATTTGGAATCTCCTTAAAAAATAAAGAAACACACCCTTTTGGGGAGAGGGAATCAACTTAACGGGTAGGAAAGGGCGAGGAGTGAAAAAGGAGTTGAATTACTTTTATGAGGATACTTATATCTCAAAAACTGAAGATGTTACAGACGTGAAAATTAGTACTTTTGTGAGGGGTGGAAAGAAGTGAAGAAGAAGAAGAAGTTGATTTATTCTTATGAGTATACATTTATCTCAAAAACTGAAGGTGTTTCAGATGTACTGACATGAAAACTGGTATTTGAAATCTCCTTTAAACATAGTGTAAAACGCATTTTTTGTTTTTGGAAAATCCAGTTAAGGGGCTGAAAGGAATTGGAGAAGAGGGCGAATTTTTAAAATGAGTATCATCATATCTACATTATATGTCAAAAACAAGTTAGAGACAAGAAAGTCCTTTAAAAATACAGGAACATGTACCTTTTTGTTTTCTGAGAAGGCACTTAACGGGAGGTGAAAGAAGTGAAAAATAGTTGAATTATTTTTTATGAGGATACTTATATCTTAAAAACTGAAGATGTAACAGCTGTGAAAGTTGGTATTTGGAATCTCCTTTAAAAATAAAGGAACACGTATTTTTGTTTACAGAAAACACACTTAGATGGGGGTGGGGCTCGGGGGAAGAACTGATCAAGGGGTTGAATTCCTTTTATGGGGATACTTATGTATATCTCAGAAACTGAAGCTGTTACAGATATGGGAAGAGGTAGGTATCTGGAATCTCCTTTAAAAATAAAGAAACATGTATTTATTTTTTCGACTTGAGAGAAGACTCTCAAAGGTAATAACACATAATTTCTGGGGTAAATGAAACTCAATGTCTTAGTGCAATGCTGAGGAACGTTTATTTTGATCAAATTATGAAATCCATGCCAGCGAAGCCGCGGGTAATTGCTAGTTTATATATATATGATAACATAATGGTCCAATAATACTGCCTTGAGGCATTCCTCTCTTAATTATTACAGGGTCGGATAAAGCTTCGCCTACTCTGATTCTCTGAGATCTATTTTTTAGAAATATAGCAACCTATTCAGTCACTCTTTTGTCTAGTCCAATTGTCCTCATTTTCATCAGTAATCTCCCATGATCAACCCTATCAAAAGCCTTTGGATAGGTCAATAGCAAAACAATCCATTTGACCTCCTGAATCTAAAATATCTACTATACCTTGCTGGAATCCTGCAAGTTTTTTTTTTTTTTGCTAGATGTTTTACGTCGCACCGACACAGATAGGTCTTATGGCGACGATGGGACGGGAAAGGGCTAGGAGTGGGAAGGAAGCGGCCGTGGCCTTAATTAAGGTACAGCCCCAGCATTTGCCTGGTGTGAAAATGGGAAACCATGTAAAACCATCTTCAGGGCTGCCGACAGTGGGGTTCGAACCTACTATCTCCCAAATACTGGATACTGGCCGCACTTAAGCGACTGCAGCTATCGAGCTCGGTAATCCTGCAAGTTGAGCTTCAGTGGAATAACCTTTCCTAAACCCGAACTGCCTTCTATCGAACCAATTATTAATTTTGCAAACATGTCTAATATATGATATAGATGTTGATTCCCATAGGGGACCTGTTTGCATGTCAAACTGGCTGGCTTGTAATTTTCAGCTTTATGTCTATCACCCATTCTTTTGTACACAGGGGCTACTATCGCAACTCTCCATTGATTTGGTATAGCTTCTTCATGCAAACAATAATCAGATATGGTACTACAGTATATCCCAACCCATTGTCTTTAGTATATTCCCAGAAATCTTAACAATTCTAGCTGCTTTTCTAGTTTTCAACTTTTGTGTCTTATTGTAAATGCCATTATTATCATAGGTAAATTTTAATATTTCTTTAGCATTAGTCACCTCCTTTATCTGAACATTATCCTTGTAACCAACAATCTTTACATACTGCTGACTGAATACTTCTGCCTTTTGAAGATCCTCACATACACACTCCCCTTGTTCATTAATGATTCCTTCTTGGATGTCCCTCTTGGAACCTGTTTCTGCCATAAAGTAATCTATACATACCCTTCCATTTTTCACTAAAATTTGTCATCATCATTAATGTCCCACTCCAGTTGCCTGGGTGTGGTTAACAAGCCTCCACCACTTCTTTCTGTCCTTCCACTTTTTCTGCTCCATTACTCCTGTCACATCCAATCCAGCTTCTCTCATCTGGTTTTACCAGCACCAAATCCAGGATATTCTTCCCACTAGTTGGTTCTATCTTCTGGTATTACAAAATCTATGAGTGTTCCATACTGTCCATCCCAACTACATAGGCTGATCTTATGGCTGTTCCTCTTCATAAACCATGTGTTCTTTATTATCAGGTTATTTCTGATACAAAAGTCCAACAGTTTCTCTCCATCTTCATTTCTATAGCCATACCCATGTGTGCTCAAAACATTCTCATATCCCATTCTATCAGTTCCCACATGAGCATTCAGATCTCGCATTATCATGATCCCATCTCCAACAATATGTGTTTCCAGTTCATTGAGGAAATCTTTTTCTTCCATGTTACATCCTGTCTATGGAGCATACACCTGTACTATCTTCAGTAGTTCCTTGTTTACATGTATGTGCATTATTATAATTCTTTCATTTACATACTTTAAAATTGGTATGACTGCCAATTATGCTTGCCATCATGTTATCCTTCTTTGCTGGATCAATTTCCTAGTTTCCTTCAGTTTCTCCTTACTTCCACAGCCATTTCTAACTCTATTTCTTTCCAGTCTGCACTTCCTTCTTAGTCTCTTTATTTCTCTATTATAATAGAGTGGGTCTTCACCATGCCTTACCACATTTAAGGGTACAAACCTGTTTTCACACTTCTCAACAATTACTTTAAACCCATCCCAGAGTCTGTTTGCATTTTAATTTATCGTTTTCCATCAATCATAGTTACTTTTAAAAAACTCCCTCATGCCTGCTTTATCAGCCACATGGTACTGACTAATAGTCCGACTTTTAAGACCTTCCTTTCTATTACATTTATTTTTAACCACAACAAAAACAGCTTCATGATTACTAATTCCATCTATTACTTCAGTTTCTTTATAGAGCTCATCTGGTTTTACCAGCACCACGTCCAGTGTATTCTTCCTTCTAGTTGGTTTCATCACATTCTGAATCAGATATCCTTCTCATATTAACTTATTTGCCATTTGTTGGTCATGCTTCCTGTCATTTTCATTACCTTCTCAATTGACATTTGGTAAATTGAGATCACCCACTACAATCAGATTCTCTTCCATATCGTTTCCCACATAGCTGATTATCTTATCAAATAATTCTGAATCAGCATCAGCGCTACCCTTTCCCAGTCTGTGCACTCCAAAGACATCAAGCTGCCTATTATCTTTAGAAATGAGCCTTACACGTAGAATTTCATATTTGTCATCTTTAATAACTTTTTTGTAGCTTACAAATTCTTCTTTCACCAGAATGAATACACTCCCCCCCCCCCACTCCTACCATTCCTATCCTGTCTCTATGATACATACTCCAGTTCTGAGAGAAAATTTCTGCTTCCATTTTATCATTCTCAGCCATGATTCAACTCCTATTAGAATATCTGGTAAGTATAAATCTATTAAATTATGTAATTATATTCTTTTCTTTACAATACTTACACTTACAATACTTACATAGAATAGAACTTTACAACAATATTTAAAATGTACAGTATTTTACTTTTTCATGATTAAAACACACCTTTACCTTTTAAGTGGATTTTATGTGGATTGTACACTGACTGACAGAGCAAATGCAACACCAAGAAGGAGTGGTTCGAAAGGGATGAAAGTTGGGGAAAAAAACAGAGACGGCACGGACGAATAATTGATGTTTATTTCAAACCGATATGCAGGTTACACAATGCGCACGGCATGGACTCAGTAGGATGTAGGACCACCGCGAGCGGCGATGCACGCAGAAACACGTCGAGGTACAGAGTCAATAAGAGTGCGGATGGTGTCCTGAGGGATGGTTCTCCATTCTCTGTCAACCATTTGCCACAGTTGGTCGTCCGTACGAGGCTGGGGCAGAGTTTGCAAACGGCGTCCAATGAGATCCCACACGTGTTCGATTGGTGAGAGATCCGGAGAGTACGCTGGCCACGGAAGCATCTGTACACCTCGTAGAGCCTGTTGGGAGATGCGAGCAGTGTGTGGGCAGGCATTATCCTGCTGAAACAGAGCATTGGGCAGCCCCTGAAGGTACGGGAGTGCCACCGGCCGCAGCACATGCTGCACGTAGCGGTGGGCATTTAACGTGCCTTGAATACGCACTAGAGGTGACGTGGAATCATACGCAATAGCGCCCCAAACCATGATGCCGCGTTGTCTAGTGGTAGGGCGCTCCACAGTTACTGCCGGATTTGACCTTTCTCCACGCCGACGCCACACTCGTCTGCGGTGACTATCACTGACAGAACAGAAGCGTGACTCATCGGAGAACACGACGTTCCGCCATTCCCTCATCCAAGTCGCTCTAGCCCGGCACCATGCCAGGCGTGCACGTCTATGCTGTGGAGTCAATGGTAGTCTTCTGAGCGGACGCCAGGAGTGCAGGCCTCCTTCAACCAATCGACGGGAAATTGTTCTGGTCGATATTGGAACAGCCAGGGTGTCTTGCACATGCTGAAGAATGGCGGTTGACGTGGTGTGCGGGGCTGCCACCGCTTGGCGGCGGATGCGCCGATCCTCGCGTGCTGACGTCACTCGGGCTGCGCCTGGACCCCTCGCACGTGCCACATGTGTCTGCGCCAACCATCTTCGCCACAGGCGCTGCACCGTGGACACATCCCTATGGGTATCGGCTGCGATTTGACGAAGCGACCAACCTGCCCTTCTCAGCCCGATCACCATACCCCTCGTAAAGTCGTCTGTCTGCTGGAAATGCCTCCGTTGACGGCGGCCTGGCATTCTTAGCTATACACGTGTCCTGTGGCACATGACAACACATTCTACAATGACTGTCGGTTGAGAAATCACGGTACGAAGTGGGCCATTCGCCAACGCCGTGTCCCATTTATCGTTCGCTACGTGCGCAGCACAGTGGCGCATTTCACATCATGAGCATACCTCAGTGACGTCCGTCTACCCTGCAATTGGCATAAAGTTCTGACCACTCCTTCTTGGTGTTGCATTTGCTCTGTCAGTCAGTGTATGTGGGTTAATGTGGACTTCTGTTTGTACCCATTCATTATTGTTGAAAAAGTGGCTAATCAAGTAGTTAATGTTCTTTCAAAAACACCTAAAATCACATTTTCATGATGGTTGAATTTTGTCATTTTCTGGGGGCCTTCCCATTTTTGGACTGTGAGGTTTTACAATTTGCTTTATAACACACTGACACAGATAGGTCTTATGGCAATGATGGGATAGAAAGGGTCTAGGAGTGGGAAGGAAGCAATTATAGCCTTACTTGAGGTACAGCCATAGCATTTGCCTGGTATGAAAATGGGAAACCATGGAAAACCATCTTCAGGGCTGTCGCAGTGTGGCTCGAAACCCTTCATGTTGCGAATGTAAGCCGATAGTTACGTGACCCAAACCACACAGCCACTTGCTCGGCTGGACTGTGAGTTAGAGCACCCCTTGCTATTTTTCAAAACCCGGCGCCCATCATTGGAATACTGCCAGTGAAAAGAGATAAATATTCTATTCAGACTCTACACTCTATACTCTCTTCAGACAGAAACATCATCATTCCACGTTATTTCTTACTTTGAATTCCTCACATTCTGCTCTCTCTCGATAATTACTGCATGCTCAATTCTCTAACGCAAAGCAAACCAAACGAAATGCCCCTTATGAAATGGAAGATAAAGACTTCTACTATCCATACCTTCACAAACTGCTATAGAGTGGTTAGCCACATTACTGGCTGCCTTTACCTCAAGATATGAATTTTTTGACTTCTGTTGTTGAATCAAATTCATATTCTCCCAGCTGAACCAAACACATCTTTAATGCCTCAGCCAAACAGACCACACTTCTTTTCATTATTGTTCTAATTTCTAATCCCTTGACTTAACACTTTTACTTATCAGTTAATACCTAATTGTTTAACTATTTACTGTACAAAGTTTTATATGATTCTTGCATGCAATACCAAACATTATTTGCATGTGAAACATTTTTTTACAGTGAATTTTTTATTTAATTTATTCAGTGCAATCATATAGAATACAAAATAATACAATTTATACAGATTATGTCTGACAATCCATGATGGTTAAATTAACAAATTAGAAAGAATAACGACTTTTTAAATATCCTAAAAACTTAATTTTACTGTACATAAAATACAAAAAGTTGCAGCATCCATCCAGCAGAATGTCTTCTTCTGGTGAAATAAGTAGAGTGCAGATATCTTTCTGGATGAACTGTAAAGAGAAAACAAACTTTGCTGAAATGATAGTGTTACTCTTTTTTGATGAATTGCTCAAATAGTAAATTTACAGAAAGTTTCTGTCAAGTATGAGTATTGAAGGAATAAATATGTGGATATGGCAGAAATTGGAGAAACGTTCATTCATAAGAAGGTGGGAAAAATAATGGATTATGTAGTTTAATAGCAGTCACGTATGTATGTTGGGTAATCAGCCCGCACCATTTATCAGCAAATGTTTGGTAATACAGTGCTGTCTTCACTTCTACCCATGTAAATGTGTTTTTTGCATCTACTCTGCAATCACTGGCACTGGTGTTGTTGACATCATCATTTAACATGTTAAAATATGTCGTCATTTCTTATCTGTCCTTATCTGTTTCCATGGCCAAGAAATTCCATGTTCCCTCCTGTTACTCCTCATAAGTTTCATGTCTCCTTGAGAATCTCCCTGTATCTTGGTAGTAAAATCATCCACAGCACTTATCTTTTTTCCAATGCAATCAGTTGTTTGTTGTATGTTTTGACTGATATTCCAGTGCAAAATTCACTGTATCATAAAAAAAGAAATTATCCATCTCGTACTAATTGTGCACAATGGTCCAACTTTTTGGTCATGAATTTGTGAACTGTATGCAGATTTCTGGTGTCCCAAGCTTTCACATATCTGTTAAGATGATATTAAGCTTCATAGCTCATTAAGTGTGGGGTCCACAATTCCGTTGCATACAGATAGTAAAATCCAAGTACATAATCAGATTGTGCAGCTAGATCAGTATGGGTTAATTTATCAGCCACTGACACTTTATGGGTATTTGAATATTTTAAGACCCCTCTCAACAGAACATTGTGAAATGCCATATTTTTTTAGCAAGCCATCAAGTTGGGGTTTGTTTTCAAACTCATTCCCATTTATACTCAAGTTTCTTCAAGCATTTTCCAGCCAGAGTTCATTTTCAACATTGCCTTTCCTTATTGGAAATTGATCCTGTTTCTCACCACCACAAAAACAACAGCAGCTATAAAAGTTATGCAAATTTTTCTTTAAAAGGCATGTCTCAACAAGAAATATTCATTGTTGTCTTGTGTATCACATTATTGCTGTAAAATTTCCTATGTATTCAGATACAAGCCTTCATCTGGCTGGCAGCTAGTGTAAAGTTTCTCTCAGGGAAGCACCTATACCCAACTTGGAGATCCCCAGCCTCTGGTTCATACGGAAGTTCCTACAGCTCATGAATTCTCTGGTGCATTGTTTTCCTCACAATGTATTATGTTATGCAGTTTAAGTTAGTAAGGTAAAACACAAAGATTGTGACACTGAAACAAAATTTAGAATAATAAAAGATTCAAAAACTGCAAATTCATGGTTGTGGACAGTAAAGACAGTAGTGAGGAAGGAGACTGTACCTACAAACATCACCTGAATTTGCAGAAACCCTTATGCATTTTAGGGAATTCTCAGGCATTATTTTAATCCAGAGAGAATGGACATCACATCATAAAAACATAAAATAAATGCTGGTAGAAGTTCAGAAGAAAGCTGTAGACTAAATAAAGATGAAGATTCAGTAAGAATAAGCCAAATGGATTATCTGTCTTGTCTGCTTATGCATTCCTCCTGTCCCCTTCATTATAATGGATAATCAAGATTCTACTACATGTTCATTGCAATTCTGAGGTTCACCTGCTTTTATAATTCTTACTGGAACTTTGTCTATTTTCATAGCTTTCTCCACTTGTATCATATACTCTTCCTGCACTGCCAAGAAACATAGCATTAAAATTGTTTCATTCATTTCTACATTTCCAATTTTTGTCTTTGGCATTGAAGTTATTTCACTTCCTTCATAAATTCTTCCTGTAATTGTTTAACTATAAATTTCTATACTGTCTGGCTCCATGGCTAAATGGTTACTGTACTGGCCTTTGGTCACAGGGGTCCTGAGTTTGATTCCCAACAGGGTCGGGAATTTTAACCATAATTGGTTCATTTTGCTGGCATGGGGGCTGGGTGTTTGTGTTGTCTTCATCATCATTTCATCCTCATCATGAGACGCAGGTCACCTACGGGAGTCGAATCAAAAGACCTAAATCTGACGAGTTGAACTTGTCCTCGGACACTCCCAGCACTAAAAGCCATACACCATTTCATTTTTTTAAAAATTTCTTTACTCTCCTTTCCTGGTATTACTGCTCTGTGATCAAAGCTGAAAGCTTCCTCAGGCATGGCTGTAATATCCATCAGATTTTTACAGTTGACCTTTGCTGTCAATATATAGACAATGAAGGTTTTAGCATTGAAATTTTAAGCGTGTCCTGTTCTTCTAGCAGTTTGCATCACATACTAGGCTACGCTCAATCCTTCATACTTTACTTCTTGAGATAGCTTTTTTAAGGACTTTGTGAGGAGTGTTTTCAAGTCAGATACCCCTATGTTAAAAACTTCTACTTCTGTTAACATAGACCCAATGAACATGTTTCTCATAAATTAAAAATTAATCTTGGATTTGTTAAGAGGTAGGGTACCTAGCCTATTCCATAGGACACATTCTTCTATAAGACTTGGTTTTCAATGTGAAGGACATAAAGGAAAATCCTTTGCTTTAGTGTATAGTAACTTACAGCCTACAGTATCAGTACCGGTACCTAATTTTCACCACCAACAGAACTAATTAACATTTACTTTAACCACATTACATACGGTAGTCTAAACATTACACTGAGGAAGAAGTGTATGTATCCAGTCACATGACTTCAGTTGAAGTGAGAGTAATTTCCCATAATCTCTTTCATTTGTGGGCAGAGTTACACCACAGTGCTTGCTAAAGGGCTCCATGCATGTTTGATTATTTTGTACAAATCTTCTTATAACTTTTCCTGATCCTGTCAGTTATTTAATTCCTTTCTATGATATAATTTGCAATATCTTCAATCCAAATGATACATCAGAACTGAGAATGAACATACATTAAGAAAAGTTCCAATGTACTAGCCTGCAGATACCTCTCTTTTTGAATTGGTTTAAAATCTTATTGTATGAACAGGTGTGAGTGGGCCTAGATATTAAAACACATGAATACTTCTCATTATACAAAATAAGAATGGATAGATAAAATTTTATTTGGCAAGTTTTTTACCCCATAAGTAATAGAACAAATGTATTGATTATATCACAATCAGTTATGGGAAAAGTACAAAAAAAGAAGAAAGGAAATATGTAATTGGCCTGAATTTTCTATTCTATGTTGTAAATATAATACCAGTACATGAAAAACAAATTACAACATTATTTTTTTATACTGATTATAACTGAAGAAGTTTACACCCACAACCCCATCAAGCATGCAGGGAAAAAAAAAAGTACATTATGAATGAGATAGAAATGAAATTGTTGAATACTGAAAATCACTTACTATCATCCAATTATGCTATGAAATGATGATCTCTGGAATGAGATACAATATTCCTTTAAACATTTTGATGAAGTATAAGGTGAAAATATACAATATTTTCTCAGTAATTCCATTTCATTCCTACATAAACCCCCAGCTCAAA
The DNA here is from genome assembly GCF_040414725.1 of Anabrus simplex. NCBI lineage: Eukaryota > Metazoa > Arthropoda > Insecta > Orthoptera > Tettigoniidae > Anabrus > Anabrus simplex. The sequence goes on along the minus strand of NC_090267.1, from coordinate 311,838,300 downwards.
TTTTGATACTCCCACCTGCCATTCTAAGGATTCTCACCACAATAACTACTCTCATTGAGGAAAGGCTACTTTTACACCAAACTCACCACTTTTATTCACATTTAAATATACAGGGAGAGCATTTGAACGAAGAACTATCCAGACTGTGTTTATCATCAATGGCATGACAGCTGCCTGCTGAGTTCAATACAGAGGAGGTGCATGTGCATATGTCATGGCTTGGATGCATGACAAGCTTTTTAGTGAGTGAGTGCCTATTGAAAGACATGTTTGTGAATTGTATACTACCGTATTCTGTTTTATCTATCAAACTTAAAAGTGTATAACAGCTCAGTACATGTTAACAACTGCACAACATGCATTTATTTATGTATTATACGTTAACTGAGGTACCGTAGGCCCATCAAGTCTGAACATGATTTCAAGAAAGATTCATAAGTGTAAAAGTTTCATGTTGTAAAACAATAATTCATAATAAATTTCAGGCTATGGGAATTATTCAGCCTAAGAACCAAACAGACAGTTCAGAGTTTGTACCATAGAAAAATGAGATGACATTGCTTACACTGTTCAACAAAACTGCACACTGGAATTCTTTCCTTGATCAAAATAACTAAACTACCCTAATTTTGGGTCGAGAAAAGTGAATGTATCATTACATATTATTTAATGTTAAGAATTTCATTATGGTCCGTATTGAATCAAAATTTACAATGTTGATTAAGGATAAAAGATTTCCACCTGTTCAATACATTGTCATAGTGACTTAACTAAAATATCACATATTTATTATTATCATTATGGTACCAGTTTTGGCACCTCCCGTGCCATCATTAGCCAATTAAAATTTGCAAGGTATTTTAGGTAATTACATGAAATATTTATGCAGTATAGAAACATATACAGAGCATGCTATCTAGTGATGTGAAATTTTACAATTATATATATACGGTACATTAGAATCTGTGTGATTAAAATACAAAGACCGCTTAATCTTTTAAGATGTTAGACACGTCATAAAACACAACACTTTCTTGTGTGTCAAAAAGATTTTTACAGCTAAAATATATGTGAATGACCTTGAAGATTACAAGGTGTTCCTTTTAAAACGTTATCTTCAGTCTTTATACACTATCTGACATACTGAGTTAACTACTGATTTCTAGAACATTGTTCCTAATCACATAAACAAAAGGAACAGAACATTGTTCCTAATCACATAAACAAAAGGAACAGAACATTGTTCCTAATCACATAAACAAAAGGAACATTGTTCTAGAAATCAGTAGTTAACTCCGTATGTCAGATAGTGTATAAAGACCGAAGATAAAGTTTTAGAAGAAACACCTTGTAATATTCAAGGTCATTCACATATATTTTAGCTGTAAAAATCTTTTTGACACACAAGAAAGTGCTGTGTTTTATGACGTGTCTAACATCTTAAAAGATTAAGCGGTCTTTGTATTTTAATCACACAGATTCTAATGTACCGTATATATATAATTGTAAAATTTCACATCACTAGATAGCATGCTCTGTATATGTTTCTATACTGCATAAATATTTCATGTAATTACCTGAAATACCTTGCAAATTTTCATTGGCTGATGATGGCATGGAGGTGCCAAAACTGGTACCATAATGGTAATAATAAATATGTGATATTTTAATTAAGTCACTATGTCAATGTATTGAACAGGTGGAAACCTTTTATCCTTAGTCAACATTGTCATTATATATTGTCTAGTAGGTCTCTGGTTTTATAGCTTTAAAGGACTTATTCACATGAACATCTTCTCTTTGCTAGCCGCTTGTACTCCTTTTCTGGGCCATCTCTTGCCACTGTTCAACAGCAGTCCACAAGCATAGCAGTGTACCATTTACCCTAATACCTTTGTTCCATTTGTGAAATGTTCTGATATCATTCTCCATGTTCGTCACGTACAGCACTGCATTTATCAGGGAAGAAGCCCAGGTGAGAATGTTGGAAATTGAGTTTAAGTGCTATGTTGCAGCCTAATTGATGGTACTTTTCTAGAAGATTATTTACAATCACAATGTAGTTGTTATCTCTTCAATTTCCCAAGAAGCCATTTACAACATCTTTAAATGCTTCCCATACTGTTTTCTCATGGCCCTGGAGAACTTGATCATTTTATCTTTCAGAAGATTATGAATCTGCAGACCAGTGAAGATATCTTCTTTAACTTTGACGTCACTGATCTGTGGAAATAGTCCTCTGAGGCACTGAAAATCTTCTCTGCCCTGTTCCATTACCTTTATAAAGTTGTAAAGGGAGCAAAAGAATTTTGCTTCTTTCTACCAGAGGATTATGCTAGACATTTATATCTCTCTGGGTCAGAGATTTTTCCTTAGGGGGCCAGAGCTTTACCTTGTAGTGATATGACCTAGCCTGACTGTCCCACTGACACAGGAAACAGCAGTAGTACTTTTTGTATTCTAAGTGAATGCCCAGCAATATTGCAATGATCTTCAAGTCTCCACAGATCTGCCACTGATGGTCATGTACTTAATTGAATTCAGAAGTGGTTTCATATTTTTGTTGGTTTCTTTCATGTGGACAGCATGGACTATAGGAACTGAAGGGAGGGAATTGCCATTGTGAAAAAGTACAGCTTTTAAACTTAGCTTTATATAGTCTCCAGTCCTTTGGATTGTACTCAAAATGTAAACCTTTCATCAAACCACTCACGCTACAACAAGCAACAATATTTTCCTTCCTAAAGTACTGACTCAAATATTTTGACCAAGTCCTGTACACAGAGGCTTTGGCATTAGGTTGTAGAAGATTCTATTTTTGAAGCCTTGATGCCTGAAGCTCTGTTTTGTCATTAGAGAGGTCCAAGTCTCTAATGAAGTCACTTAGTGCAGCCTGGCTAAACCTTTCTGGCTCACTGGTTAGTTCATTTTCAGACACAAAATCAGTATCTTTTAAAGATGAAGGATGAGGTGATTTCTCCCTTTCACAGTCTTTGTCTACATGTGACTGCTAGGTGTACTCTTCCAGAGGGAGTGGTACAGGCAGACTGTCTCCATGTGGTACTGTTCGAAAGGCTGATGGGATGTTGGGGTATTCCACAGTCTGCTTCATTTTTCTGGATATGCCATGCTGGAGAGGGGGTATAATGTAGAAACAGCAATTGTTTATGTGATATGAAGGATCTCTCCAAATCACTGGGATGGCAAACTGCACTGAACAAACATTTTTGTTTAACCATCTGCATAGATTCACAGTACATGTATTGCAGATTTTATGTGGTGCCCTGAACTTGTCCAGATCTCTTAATTGCATCCCAAAATAGTGGTGGTATGCTGTCTTTAATTCAACACTTCTAGAGAGAAAATGTCACCTCACCATACACATGACAAAATTTTACAGGTAAGTTGTGACAGTTATGTGGTATTCTGGATTCTACCTAATCTGACATAAAACTTGATCTTTCAGAATAAATAGTGTGTTAAATTACACAAAAACTAAAATAAACTCAATATAGTTCAATACATGAAACAGGGTATACAGAACGAATGTCACAAAATATCAGCAAGCATGACATGATTCCTGCATTCAGTTGTGCTAACATTATCTCTAGACTCCAAATCTTCCTACTAGTTATAAAATTTCCCATTAACCCATCACTGCTGTGCTCAGATGTGCCAGTACAATCTCCAGGAGTCAAATTTCATAAAAGTTATCCTAATAACCTAAATGGGGCTATATATAAGAACCAAGGTAAGGTAAGGGTTATTCTGCCCGAAGGCAGGTCCGAACCTCCGCAGAGGTGTTCCTGAACCAGAGTTTACATGCGGTAGGGTGGCCAGTTCCTTTCCGCCCCTCCATTCCCTTACCCCCCACCAACAGCGCGTGGCAACCCATCCAACTCCTGACCACGCCCAGTGTTGCTTAACTTCGGAGATATCACGGCATCCGGTGTTTCAACACGGCTACGGCCGTTGGCTATATAAGAACCAAGAGCTAATTGAAAGTTTTAAATGTCATTTTCATTTTTTTCCATGATGAATTGAATCAGAAATAGTTATTTCCAAGTCAGAAAGATTTTAACTGTTGACCAGTGTTGTGGTTTGGAAATTTCTCCAAAAAATCTGGTAGGCATCTTTCACAAAAAGTAGCAATTTCTTATGGGTCTGTGCCACATGCTAGTAAATTGTTACACCATATAAAATAACCGTGGCACATGCTTTTCATGTTGTACATTAGTGCATGTTTTGTCAGTGGATTCTGGATTTTTATCCCTGGGCTAGTTTAAAAAATCATGTATACAAGGAAAATTTGCACACTCCGTATAGAACAATAGAAACAAAGTATCTGCTAGGAAAGTGACAGCATTATGCAAGGTGAACTATGGTGAGTGATGTATAATTTCTTAATGTTGCCAAAGATATGTAAAGATTAAGATTGGCAGTTTCAGCATCTCTTTTCATAACTTCTTAAAATAATTCATGATACTGTTGTATGATTGCATCACAGTTGCTGAACTCTACCAACACATGGCAATGACTGATGCACTCACCAATAGGAAAAACATCACACAGCTGGTTCTGAGTTCAAATGCTCTTACTGTAGTAGAAAGTAAGAAGAAATAGGGTTACATATTTGAAGATTGTAGAAAAGGCAGCAGAGTTAATCTGACTAAAATAAGGAGTGCAATGAGTGAAAAATGCAGTAGAGTAATGTCTGCTAATCCAAACCTAGGAAAAATAAAAAGAGTAGGTAAGATTCTTAGTGGTGAAAATGCAGATTCTGTGAACGTGGAACTTGCTTGTAATCACTTCTCAGCCAATGATTCACTTTGTATTACAGTATCTGGCAAATATATATCTATCAAACTAATTCTATTCCTTTCTTTACAATACTTCTACAGTTTGACACTAAGAATTTTATGTCATCCTTACTTGATTTTAACATGCCCCACTTACGTCAGTGAACACTGAGTGTTCTCCTTCTGTTTGAAATACGGTATATAATATATTATCTGACAGAAGACAATGTCAGTGTTGATAATGTGGAGAAACACTTTGTTCTTTTGTGCAACAGATGACAAATGGTATTAAAATGTGAGTCTAGTATTCTTGTGATTTTTCTTTGCAAATAAGGATTTTTCTCCTTTCTGACACTCATTGAAACAATCTATGCTCAGATTGCCTTCACTTGAACTTCAATGGTACATATATGTTATGAGGTTTGTTTGGAAGAATTATAGGGAGGTACATTCAGGGGAAACGGGGTGGGCCAGGGAGCGGTGATGACAGTATAGGAAGCATGATGTCAAGTAAGGATGACATAAAATTCTTAGTGTCAAACTGTAGAAGTATTGTAAAGAAAGGAATAGAATTAATTTGGTAGATATATATTTACCAGATACTGTAATACAAAGTGAATCATTGGCTGAGAAGTGATGCGGAAATTTTATCACGGAACCGGAGTGTTTATCGTAGAGACAGGTTACTGGTGAAAGAAGAATTTGTAAGCTACAAAAAAGTTAAGGATGAGGAACATGAAATTCTAGGTGTAAGACTAGTCTCTAAAGGCAATTGGCAACTTGATGCTTTTGGGGTCTACAGACCTAGCAAGGCTGGCATTGACACTGATGCAGAATTATTTGATAAGATAATCAGCTATGTGGGGAATGATATAGAGAGGAAAGTTATTTTAGTGGGTGATTTGAACCTGCCTAATGGTAACTGGAAAGGGAATGTGAATGAGAGAAAGCATAACCAACAAATGGTGAATAAGTTATTATGGGAAGGACAGCTCAATTAGAAAGGGTTGGAACCAACTAGAGGGAAAATATTCTAGACGTGGTGCTGATAAAACCAGAAGAGCTCTTTAGGGAAACTGAAGTGATAGATGGTATAAGTGATCATGAAGCTGTCTTTGTCAGAGTTAAAAATAAATGTGTCAGAAAGGAATGTTGTAAAAGTAGGACTATGAGGCAATACCACATGGCTGCAAAGAGGGGAATGGGAAAGTTTTAAAAAGCAATTATGATCAATGGAAAATTTTTTAAGGTAAGGGTGTATTCTTCCTGAAGGCAGGTCCGAACCTCTGCAGAGGTATGCCTGAGCCGGAGTTTATGTACGGTAGGGTGGCCAGTTCCTTTCCGCTCCTCCATTCCCTTACCCCCACCAACAGCGTGTGGCAACCCATCCACTTCTTGACCACACCCAATGTTGCTTAACTTAAGGGAATCTCACGGGATCTGGTGTGTCAACATGGCTACGGCCGTTGGCAATGGAAAATGGTAAATAAAAATGTAAACAGCCTATGGGATGGGTTTAAAGCAGTTGTTGAAGAGTGTAAAAACAAATAATTATATACCTTTAAGACTGGTAAGAAATAGTAAGGACCCATTATATTAAAATACAGAAATAAAGACATTAAAAAGGAAGTGCAAATTAGAAAGAAATAGAGTTAGGAATGGTTGCTGGAGTAAGGAAAGATTGAAGGAGCTCTACTAGGAAATTGAATTCAGCAAAAAAAAATCAGCTAAGGATAACATGATTCCAAACATAATTGGGAGCCGCATGAATTTTAGGGAGTAATGGAAGGACATTTAAGGCAGAAACAGGTTCCAGGAAGGACATTCCTGGGGTCATTAGTGAACAAGGGGGAAAAATGAAATGTCGTATGGCTTTTAGTGCCGGGATATCCCAGGACGGGTTCGGCTCGCCAGGTGCAGGTCTTTCTATTTAATGCCCATAGGCGACCTGCGCTTCGTGATGAGGATGGAATGATGATGAAGACAACACATACACCCAGCCCCCGTGCCACTGGAATTAACCAATTAAGGTTAAAATCCCCAACCCGGCCGGGAATCGAACTCGGGACCCTCTGAACCGAAGGGCAGTACGCTGACCATTCAGCCAACGAGTCGGACAGTGAACAAGGGGAGATTATATGGGAGGACTTACAGAAGGCAGAAATATTCAGTCAGCAATATGTAAAAGTAGTTGGATATAAAGATAATGTCCTGACAGAGAAGGCGACTAATAATGGCAAAATACTGAAATTTACATATCATAATAAAGACATTTATGAAAAGATGCAAATTTGGAAGCTAGAAAGGCAGCTGGGGTTGATAGGATTTCTGAGGATATATTAAAGGCTATGGGTTGAGATACAGTGCCATACCTAAAGTACTTATTTGATTACTGTTTGCATGGAGGAGCTATACCAAATAAATGGAGAGTTGCAATAGTTGCCCCAGTGTACAAGGGAAACGGTGACAAACATAAAGCAGAAAATTACAGGCCATTCAGCTTGACATGTGTAGTTTGTAAGCCCTGGGAAAGCATTATTTCTGATTATATCAGACACGTTTGCAAAAACACTAACTGGTTTGATAGAAGGCAGTTTGGGTTTTGGATAGATTATTCTACTGAATCTCAACTTGCAGGATTCCAGCAAGATATAGCAGATATTTTATGTTCAGGAGGTCAAATGGACTGTTTTGCTATTGACCTATCCAAGGCTTTTGATAGGGTATAGTAGATCATGGGAGATTACTGATGAAAATGAGGGCAATTGGACTAGCCAAAAGAGTAGTTGAATGGGTGGCTACATTTCTGGAAAATAGAACTCAGAGAATTAGAGTAGGTGAAGCATTATCTGAAGCTGTAATCATCAAGAGAGGAGTCCCGCAGGGTAGTATTATTGGACCTTTATGTTCTCTTATACAGACAATGGTATGATGATGAACGGTGTTGAAAGTCGGGTTGTGAGTTTCACTAATAGGAAAAGTTCTCTCAGTTTTAATTACTGCATTGATGGGGTAAAAGTTTGTTATGGGCATCACTGTAAGTACCTAGGTGTTAATATAAGGAAAGATCTTCATTGGGGTAATCATATAAACAATATTGTAAATAATTGGTACAGATCTCTGCATATGGTAATGAGGGTGTTTAGGGGCTGTAGTAAGGATGTAAAGGAGAGTGCATATAAGTCTCTGGCAAGACCGCAGTTAGAGTATGGCTCCAGGACTACTTGACATGAGAACTGCAAAAAAATCAAAGGAAAGCAGTGTGATTTGTTCTGGGTGATTTCTGACAAATGAGTATTGATACTAAAATGTTGCAAACTTCGGGCTGGGAAGACTTGGGAGTAAGGGGATGAGATGCTCAACTTTGTTGTATGTTTTGAGCTATAAGTGGTGAGTTGGCATGGAATGACATGCGTAGAAAAATAAGCTTGAGTGGAGAAAAAGATGGAATTCAAGAGGACAGATTGGGGCAAATATTTGTTTCTCGGATGAGGAGTAAGGGATTGGAATAAATTATCAAGTAAAATGTTCAATAAATAATAATAATTAAAATTGACGTTGCGACACATTAATACATACATAGTTTTTTACCAATAAAAGATTTAATAAAAGTTTTGATGATAACTCAAAGGTACATATTCACACATATTTCACTTTTATGTATGGTACCGGTACGGTAAATACTTTTTACATATTTGTTAACATTTTCAATATTTCAGTATTTTTGGGAGTTGACTTCCTGACCTCAAAAATTAATCTTGAAAGTTTTTATTTAAAGTTTTAATAATAATATGTCAAAACTTTTAATTAATCTTTTATTGATAAAAAACTATGTGTGTATTAATGTGTCACATCATCAATATTAATTTCTCAATTGTGTGATTAATTATTTTTATGGCTGATGATGACATTTACATGTCAAAACTGGTACCATTATTAAATAAATGTTGTAGATAATATCTTATACAACTCATAATTTGTATTGAAAAGGTTGAACCTTAAAAAACTTATCTCTGTGATCTCAGTTCAATACGGAAACAAAATGAAGTTTATATCTTTGAATTTCCACTCTCTAATTGTAGTACAGATATAAATGACTTACAATACTTACATGTTACATTATTGTTCCACTATTCTCGTTTGATCATTTTCAGTCTTAATTCTCCATCTGGTGCATACATGAAAGTGACTTTATATTCCAGTGGTTCATGGTGGTACTCTAGTTTGTATGAACGAATAAGCTGAAAAAAAAAAAGAGAAGAGCAAATAGCATCAATAAAAAGCAATATTTTAATGTGTGGGAATTTTAACAACTATCACTCCTTATAACAATTTGGCAGACATTATACATTAACAAGTTTTATTAACAATAGCTCTGTGGCAATTTTGATATTACATGTCAGATAGGAAGAAGAATCTAGTGAGAGGTGAAAGTATGGCTAAAATTTACTTGTTGCATTGGTGTAATCTTTTCTTGCTGTTTATTTCATACCCACACTGATATACTGAATTGCTTTATTGCTTGTTTTCTGGCCTTGAATGATAATCTTCTAACACAATGCTCAAAATTTCAGAGTCATTCAGTTAATAATAATTAGGGCCCGGATAGTTATGTATTTAGTTTTAATTGCTGTATTGATGGGATTAAAGTTCCTTATGGATATCACTGTAAGACCTAAGTGATAATATAAGGAAAGATCTTCGTTGAGGTAATCACATAAATGGTATTATAAATAAAGGGTACAGATCTCTACTCATGGATATGAGGGTATTTAGGGGTTGTAGTAAGGACGTAACAAAGAGGGCATGTAAGTCTCTGGTAAGACCCCAACTAGGGTATGGTTCCAGTGTATGGGACCATCACCAGGATTACTTGATTCGAGAACTGGAAAAAATCAAAACAAAAGCAGCTTGATTTATTCTGGGTGATTTCCGACAAAATATTTGCGTTATGAAAATGTTGCGAAGTATGGGCTGGGAAAGCTTGGGAGAAAGGAGATAAGCTGTTCGACTAAGTGGTATGTATAAAAAAATTCCAACTTATCGTAAGTTACGATCTTCATTTCCGTGTTGATGTTTAACCAATAATTGCAATTGTTGCAATGTGTTGAATGGTGGAACATCCCTCAAACTCTACAAATTCCAACTTGTAAGTTTGAGAAGTTCCACCTTTCCACCACTTTCAAGTCTTACGATTTTTCATAGATTAAAATAACATTAATTAATTAAAAAATTGGAGGAAAGAATATTGAGCACAGTAGGAGGTCTGAGTAAGCCATGAGAGGTGTCAGGTGATTTGGATGCAACAACATCATAGGTAGTTGCTTTCCATTTTGAACACAATCAGTACATTTCATTTGACAAGAAAATTCCCACTTTTCATTCACATCAAGTGGTGAATGTCACAAAAATTTGCATAGTTTTATACTGTTGTTTCATTTATTTATCAAGGAACTTTAAAATCCCTTTGCATTGGGATAATTTTCCAAGTGGTATTTTATGCATAATGCATCTTTCACATCAAGAGATGTCAAATAGTTTCAATGAAGAGAAAACCAAAGACTCTTTAGATATTTAGACCTTTCATCTTATCAAGTTGTTCTCAACCCATTCACGTACCATTTAGTTGAACTTATTTGTGCCTTGGTGTACCATTTGTTTTCATGACTTTACATGATATCACCGACACTGAAAAAGCATGCTTTACAGCTACACTATTTATTTCACCAGTTACGATGTATGAATGATACTCTGGAGTATCACTTATGTGCTCCCAGTTTCATTCCCTATTGTGTAAAATATGATTAGAAGCCGTTGGTGTGGCATCAGTTGTGGGCCTAAAATTCAGTGACATACTCGACGGCAAAACAGCACTTTGTTCACTCCTATCAGCACTCACGTCACTGTCACACGAACTATTTTCACTATCTTCATTGCCACTAAATTCTTCGTTGCTTATATTTATATCAATGTCACTCTCTTCTAAAAATTCCCTTGTAATCGCTTTGTCACTCAACTTGGAGGCAGCCATGATTTCACTTACAATGAGGTTGCTAAGATACAGGTCATTCTTTCAACAGAATAACTGCACAGGAGTGCTTATCGAATACATCAATGAAATAAAACAGTGCTTCAATCTGGCAAGAGGTTACCTTACTAACATCAAACCCTTTCACAAAGGAAACCGTCTAGGAGCGGGTCCGGAAATACACAATATGCGCGGACGGAGAGATCCGTCTTTGTACCGGAGTGCGGTCTAGAGCCGGGACGGAGACATCCGCCTTTGTACGGGAATGGGTTAATATGAGTGGTTAATTGTGTTATATAACCTGTGTTTTTGTGCATATTTTAACTGTAAATCAAGATCACAGCTGAAGATGTTTTCTATGAAAAACGAAACATGTACTGACTAATTTAAAAATAAATTAATGTTATTTTAATCTAAGAAAAACCATAAGATTTTAAAATGGTGGAAAGGTGGAACTTCTCAAACTACAATTTGGAATTTGTTATATATAATAATTCCACCACGGACCAAGATGAAATTCATTACTTCTAACAAGTATAATGTTCCGAGTTGTCAGTGGAGAGATGGCGTGGAAGGACATTAGTCGATGAATAAGTTCGGGTGGTGTTTTTAAAAATAGGAAAGTTTGCAATATGAAGTTAAAGCTAGAATTCAAGAGGACAAATTGGGGCAAATATTCATTTATAGGAAGGGGAGTTAGGGATTGGAATAATTTACTAATGGAGGTGTTCAATAAATTTACAGATTCTTTACAGTTATTTAAGAAAAGACTAGATAAATAATAGATAGGGAATCTGCCAACTGGGTGACTGCCATAAATTCAGATCAGTGGTAACTGATTGATTGATTCATTGATTGATTGATTGATTGATTGATTGATTGATTGATTGATTGATTGATTGATTGATTGATGACCATATGTTATTTCTATTAACACTAGAAATGATATTTGTGATATGCTGGTGTTTCATGCCTAATGCTGTACTACCTAAAAATGTGAGTTTTAAAGTACATATATTTAAATATTTACTCATAAGCTCATATTTACACATATTTCACTTTTAAGTATGGTATATATATTTTACACATTTGTTAACATTTTCAATATTTCAATATTTCAATGTTTTTGGGAGTTTACTTCCTGACCTCAAAAATTAATCTTTTAAGTTTTTATCTAAGTATGAAGTAGTACAAACAAGTAGACAATATTCTTTCAAGAGGAAAGCCACAAAAGGGCATGAGGGTTGTTAAAAGCAATAAAATTACAAGGGTAAAAAATGTGAAAGCATTCTTTTCACAGGCAACCCTAATTCTCAAGAAAGTACAAGAACAGCTGAGACAAAATGTCACTGTTAAATGTGCAGGTTAGCCATTAAGTGTATTGTTGTTTAAGTGATATCCTGTGGACATATGAGAAATATAATTATTTGAATATTGAATTTTCACGACCGCATTGTAATCGAAACAGACTGTCTGCGGTCGTGAAAATTCAATATTCATTGACATGTCCCACAATGGGCGACTTAAACGCACTCTACAGTGTGCTAGCAGCAGTGCCAGACCTGTAGCTCAGCTCCTTTCAAACAGAACAAAGATGGCCTAGGCCAGCATAGCTCAATTGGTAGAGCAACCGACGCGAAATTGGGAGGTTGTGGGTTCGGATCCCAGTGGTGTCCGGCTGGCCATTTTTGTTCTGTACTTAACATCTCTTCAACACGTACTACATGTACATAACACGACCTAATACGTTGAAAGTCTGTTTCGATTATAATTATTTGAGATCTTCTTTATGTTTTGTACTTTAACAGGCCATTCAAGATATACAGCAGTACAGATGCAGTGTCAAGGTTGACAGCTTACTCTCTTTCACCCCCATTAACCCCTGCTGCAGTAGAGTGGTTTGTCCAGGTTCAGGTAGTGTTCACTTTTGTTGCTCTTGAGACAAAATAGACTGAACAAATTTTTGTCCATTATTCAGACTGGAGTGAACAGCAACACTGAAGAGTGACTTTAGCAATTTCAAGGTATTTTCTACTAAAAGATACTGAAGGTAAAAACCTCATGATATGTAAAGCATTCCACAAAGGAATTTGAAATTTTTTGTACAGATGGAAAAGTACTTTTTTTTTGCCAGGTTTGTGAGAAAAATGTGTCCTGTGAACAATAGTTTCATATTTTGCAACATTAACCCACATCACATCATCAGACCTGTGTTTCGAAGACCAAATCTCCAAAGCGGTTGGCACTGACTGAATCTAAAGCTGCGAATCATCCAGGACCAAAAAATCTCAGTTTACAAGGGAACTGTGCCATACTATAGTTTTTGTTGATATCCCTATTTGTAAATTAAAATATCCAATGCTGTTCAAGTTTCTTGAAAAATATACAGTACATTTGAAACTGTGCCAGATGATTCTATAATCGGACAGAACTATGTGCCTGACTTAAATGGAAACAATCAGCTATATTCATTAGGAAATTAGTGATGGTCCCATTTGGGTGTCAATTCATGAAACAACTGATGTACAAGAGAGACATATTAGAAATATGATAGTAGGAGTATTGTAAGCCTGTCTTGTTAACTTGTGAGGTGTAACAAAAATGTAACCACCAGACCATTGTAAAGCTCTTTAATGATGCAATGGAGCTTTTGTGGCCCGATGAAGTAAAACACAGCGACGTCTTCCTTCTTGTGGCAGCATACATGAACAAAGAGGTGGGAGCTTTGCAAGTTTTGTATCCTAAACTGTTATATCTCACCTGTCTTATACATGCATTCCATTGCCTGGCAGAATTGACAGTAACTAGTTATGTTGGTGCATCCGCATAGTCAATACTATACCAAATAAATTGTGTAAAAGATTTAATTCATTATACACTCAAGAATATATGGATTCTCTTCTTCAGAAATACAGGTTAAAATCACATATTTATGTAAAGACCTTATAGTTAAAACTGGAAAGATGTACAATAACACAAATTAAAAGCAGAGCTTTAGGTCCAGCAGTCAATGTTAATGCTATCTTAGCACCACCCAGGGATCATATGTACGGTACTTTAAGGTTAATCCTACGGATGTGAAGCAAACCGCAATCCTGTCTGTACTCAAGAGAGCCAAAATAGTACCAGTACTCAAGCCGTGGAAAAGTGGATACAGTGCAGAAGATTACAGACCAATTGCCCTCTAGAGTGTATGTTACAAATTGCTGGAGAGAATCCTTTACAACATAATCTCACTCAAGATCTTACAGTACATACAAATAGAAAAAGTTGACTTTAGACCAAACCGCAGCTGCTCCAAGCAGGTGATGGCTCTTACCACCTACATTGAGAAATAATTTTAAGAACGGAAGAAGACCGTTGCTGTGTTTGTAGATCTAACATAAGCATCTGCCACTGTTTGGCGTAAGCCAATGATCCTGAAATTCTTGAAAATAATTCCTTGCAAGACCCTCACCACACTACTGAACAACATGCTATCCAACAGAATGTTTGAAGTGAATCTAAATGGTCATACATAAGTAGGTCTCCCAGACTAAACAATGGATTTCCTCAGGGCTCAGTCCTTGCCCGTTGCTCTTCAACTAATACACGGCAGACCTACCTTCCACAAATGCTAGAAATTTATATATGCCGACAACATTGCTATACCTGTACAGTCCTGTGATTTTAGAACAGCTGAAGTTACCCTTACGGATGATCTTTTCCAACTTAATAAGTTCTTCAGTACTTGGCGATTTAAACCAAACATATCCAAAACTCAGGTCACCTGCTTTCACCTGAACAATAAGCAAGCAACTTATATCCCTCAAGTACAATTCAGTAGACACCTACTGAAGTTTAATCCTCATCCAGAATATCTTGGCATTGTATTGGATTGATTAATTGACCTACAGAGAACATCTCAACAGAACATCTGCAAAGGTCAAAACCCATAACAACATCCTATACAAAATCTCAGGAACAAGCTGGGGTAAAACTGCATCTACCTTAAGAACAACAGCTCTTGCTTTAGTTTACCCAGTAGATGAATATTGCAGTACAGTATGGCTTAATAGTGCTCACACAAAGAAAATTGACACAATGAGGACTATATCAGCGACCATTCAGTATACACCTTTGGAATGGCTAGCAGTACTTTCTAACATTCCTTCCCCCTTATCTCGGAAGACAAATGGCACGGAAAAGAGAATGGCTTAAATGCCATGAGAATTCTCTCAAGCCAATACATCAGGACTGCTCACACCATTGTCTCAGGTTAAATTCAAGGAAACTATCATGTGTACTACGTGAGAGACTGATCCAAAAACAATTTAACGTGAAGCAAACATGGCACAATATGTGGTTCTCTTCAAACACAGACAAACTAGGCTTAATGCTGAATCCAGTTAACCATCCTCCTGGTTTCAACCTACCCAGAAAAATCTGGATGTGATTAAATCAAATAAGAACCAAACATGGCAGATGTCAATACTAGAAGCATAATTGGAGGGTAAATGAGAACCCTTACTGTGACTGTGCAGACGTGCCCCAGAATCTCCGACATATCACTATGGATTGCCCATTCCGAAAGTTCAACGAAACAATGCAGGACATCCATGAGGCCACTGATGAAGCTGCAAAATAGTTAAGCATGTTGGACATTAAACTCTGACACTACTACATCATGTGATCTAAGCCTCATTCTGCATATTTTAAGACTACTCAAATATGTATATGGTTGTAAATAATTTATTACTATGGTTTGCAAACTTCTGCCATACGAAATCAATTTTTCAATTACTTGGTGCATACTGAATATCTGATCCTGACAGCCCCTCTGTGGTCTGAAATCATACTGGTTTCCATCCAACTTCCTCTCAACCACTGATTGCACCCTCTCTTCAAAAATCCCAGCGAACACCTTGCCTTCTATACTGATCATTGAGATACCTCCATAGCTGTTGCAATTCTTCCTATTCCCTTGCTTATAGAGAGGTGCTATTACTCCTTTTGTCCAATCAGAAGGTGCCTTACTAATAATTCATGCTAATCTTATTACTCCACAAAGCAATTTCTTCCCTGCCTTCCCACTATATTTCACCATTTCAGGTCTAATTTCATCTATTCCTGCTGCTTCATGACAATGGAGTTTATTTACCATCCTTTCCACTTCTTCAAGCATAAATTCATTAACATCATTGACTTTCTCCCCATAAGCTCGGTTATTCACAATGTCACCGGGAAGATTTCCTTTTGCATTGAGAAGATTTTCAAAATATTTCTTCCTCCCATACTGTGATTCCCTATGATCTATTGTCAGTTCACCTGATTTACCCAAAAAATTATTCATTTCCTTTTTTCCTCTCCTTTTCTAAGATTCTTTATTACTATCCACAAAGGTTTTCCTGCTGCTTGACCTACTAGCCTTTCCAGGTTATTACCAAAATTTTCTCACATCTTCTTCTTGGGTTCAATAACTACTTGTTTCGCTCTGTTTCTTTCATCTATGTACAATTCCCTGTCTGCATCAGTCCTTGTTTGGAGACATTTCTGATATGCCCTTGTTTTACGTTTACAAGCTGCTCTCACATTATCATTACACCAAAATGTTCACTTTTCCCATCTTTACATACAGTTGTTCTTCCTAGGCATTCTCTTGCTGTTTCTCCTACAGCATCCCTGTATGCACTCATTCTCTTTCTATACCCCGAACCTGTTTACTGTCCATTGTTTGGAACTTTTCACTAATCATATCCATGTATTTCTGTCTAATTTCCCCATCCTGGAGAATTTCTACCCTTATTAACCTGCAGAAGGACTTAACTTTCTCTCTCCTAGGCCTAGAGATACTTACTTTACTACAGGTCAGATAGTGGTTTGTATTTAAAAAAATTGCTGAAATATCTGCACATACCTAACAGATTTCCTGAATTAATAGTCAGTTAAGACATAGACTGTTACGGATCTGGAGCCCACTATCTTCCCCTGTGTAGTGATGAATAACCTTATGCTTGAAGAATGTATTCCTAACTGGTAATCCTATACTAGCACAGAAGTCCAGCAAATGCTTCGCATTCATATTATTAGCTGATATAGATGTGGATTCCCATAGGGAATCTGAAATATTTGTTCCGAATGAGTAAATTTATAACACCAATATAAATGGTCCGTTATTGGACATTATAAATTTTCCAGCTAACTCATCCCTGGTTGCCAGCGTTTTGCCCCCGTGTGCTAGGCTGGGCTCTTCGGTTGGTACCTAGCACACCTACCAAGACGCTGGCTAGTGCATACCGTGGAGGCCACTGCGTAAGCTAATTGTAGCCACCGGCAGTGCCAATGCACTATGAGAGACTTTGTCTCATTATTAAAAATTTTTAATGTCCAATAACGGACCATTTATATTGGTATTATAAATTTACTCATTCGGAACAAATATTTCAGATTCCCTATGGGAATCCACATCTATATCATCTGGTGGCCAAGCAGGCATCAATTTTTAATAATGAGACAAAGTCTCTCATAGTGCATTGGCACTGCCGGTGGCTACAATTAGCTTACGCAGTGGCCTCCACGGTATGCACTAGCCAGCGTCTTGGTAGGTGTGCTAGGTACCAACTGAAGAGCCCAGCCTAGCACACGGGGGTGAAACGCTGGCAACCAGAGATGAGTTAGCTGGAAAATTTATAATGTCCAATAACGGACCATTTATATTGGTATTATAAATTTACTCATTCGGAACAAATATTTCAGATTCCCTATGGGAATCCACATCTATATCATCTGGTGGCCAAGCAGGCATCAATTTTTAATAATGAAACAAAGTCTCTCATAGTGCATTGGCACTGCTGGTGGCTACAATTAGCTTATGCAGTGGCCTCTATGGTATGCACTAGCCAGCGTCTTGGTAGGTGTGCTAGGTACCAACTGAAGAGCCCAGCCTAGCACACGGGGGTGAAACGCTGGCAACCAGGGATGAGTTAGCTGGAAAATTTATAATGTCCAATAACGGACCATTTATATTGGTATTCATATTAGCTTCCAAACCTCTCCCCCACCTCCCTCACTTACCAATCTCCCTTGCATATCCTTCAGTTCTATTTCCAACTCTTGCATTGAAATCACCCATTAGCACAATCTTATCCTTGCTGTTGACCCTGACTACGATGTCTCTCAGAGTTTCATGAAACTTGTCAACTTTATCCCCTAATCTGCACTCTCACATGGTGAATACACTGAGACAATTCTTGTCCTAATTCCTCCAACCACCAAATCTACCTAAAACATTCGCTCATTTACGTGCTCAACAGAAACGATGTTATGTGCAATCGTATAACAGTCCTACCCCCACACTGTACCCTTCTACTTTTAAAACCTGTCAAGTACACTTTATAATCTCCTATCTCTTCTTCATTATCTTCTCTTACCTGAATATCATTAAATCCTAATATGTTCAGATGCATCTTCTTTGCTAACTCAGTAAGTTCTACTTTTCTTCTTCCATAAGCCCCAATAATATTGATCATTCCGCATCAAATTCCATTTCATTGCCAAGTTGCTTCCTAGGAGTCCCTTGCCTGTCAAATAGGAGTGGGACTCCATTACTTCCTTAGGTCCGAGGCTTTCTTAAAACGTTCTGAGTCTGCTTGGTGAAAATTCTGTGAAGCAGGGTGCTATCCTTACACATGGTCCCAGTAAATATCTCTCCTCTAACAGGTCACGGACCATCAGTGGATTGTATAGTCCCAGCTGCCTGAGAACAAGGAGGGCTACAACTCAGAATATGCCTGAAATGCCCACTCGCATTTGATCACAACTGGTATCCTAACTCTCAAGACCACTTATTAGGCTGCTCAGCCGTTGCCCATGGTTCACAAACTAAGACATGACTACAGTAACCCACACCATGAACAACCAAATATTATTGTTTTAATTATTACTGTACAGTTTTATGTTTACCTTGGCAAGAAGTATTTGCATTTCAAGATCTGCAAAACGACGACCAAGACACATTCTTGCACCATGACCATATGGTAGAGATGCAAAGGGATGAATTTGATAGTGACCATCTCCAGGTTGTTTGAACCAGCGCTCAGGGAGAAATTTGGTAGCTTTGGTAACATATTCATCCATATTTCCAGTTACAATTGTTGGAAATACCAGCTGAACCTGCAAAATAAAGTACACATGAAATTAATTGATAGGAAATTTGAGGAAGAATGTACACTAGATATCAGTACAAAAATACGACTTGTAAGTGTTTTCTACCATAAGCGTTTAGAATTTACTATGAAAAAGAGAAGCACAAGTAACTTACATTGTGCTATATATCACATACAGGACATTCCATGCAAAAATGGACAGAAAAAAATGTGTACCATTATAAATTTTGAAATGAAAAAATAAAATGCTTCATGACATAAATTTCTGCTCATTATCAGCTTCCTATGTTCTTCATTGTATTATTTGTTGAACAAAGTATATTTTTCTCACAGTCAACTGTTCACAGAAACATTGTGAACAAACTATTCGAGGTAGGGCCATCATTTATTTACAGTTGTAAAACTAATACTATATTGAACATATTAGTGCAGTTATCCCTTGTTATAACGACATAATTTGTTCAGAATGTAGTTGGTGTAATAAAAAAGGATAGCATTAAAAGGAGGTCAAATTTTAAAACATTAATTTGAATGACTTATGCTTCATAGTTTGAAGTGATTACACTTTTGAGTGAGATTAGCTTATAGTATTTATTTATTTATTTACTTATTTATTCACAAAAACAAAACAGTGAGAAGCCAAATTACAGAGTTCAGTAATGGAAAATATATTTACTGTGGAGTAGCACAATGTAAACATTAAAAATAAAATGAAAGAACAATGACGCATGACTCAGGGTCAAATGTTCCACAGAATTGTGAAGTTAATCTGAAGGATTTCTATTTCACATGTTGCTTTCTCCCGTGTTGGACAAGCAGAAAATCTGTGCATACGCCAGAACACAAGATATCAAATGATATCAGAATGAATTTTTATGAGATGACTTAGAAGGTGAGATATTTATCTACCCCAAAAAAGTAAAAATAAAAAAAAGAAACAGAAAAAGAGTGGCGTTTTAATGCACTTTTTCTGTATTATAAAGAGAAAATCACACGGATGTACAAAAAAACCAGCAAAGCGGTTTATCTTCAGCTAGTATTCAATAATATGCTGTGATAATAAACCGAACACGTATTTTGATTGATGCAAGCCTACTAATCCATCCACTCTACTTTTAACACTGATTTTGGCATTCTTACAATATATCTTTAAAGAATAGAAGAGGCAAGCCCACTATTATTCAGTTACTGACATAACTAAAACAAAAACTTAACCTATAACCAAATGTATTATTATTATTATTATTATTATTATTATTATTATTATTATTATTATTATTATTATTATTATTATTATTATTATTATTATTACTCCGCACTTCATCACAAGGGGACTAACTCCAACAAATATATATCAGAAGGAAGTGATCTCTGTCTCCTACATCACTGGGCATCTTTAATAGTGAATTTAATAATAATAATAATAATAATAATAATAATAATAATAATAATAATAATAATAATAATAATAATAATAATATGATTAACTACCAAAAAATTTGAAGAGTGGTACAAGGGTTGGAACAGGATCCACTCAGCTTCAAGAGGTCGACTGAGTAGAGGGGGATTCGATTTCCACCTCAGTCATCCTCGAAGTGATTTTCTGTGGTTTCTCATTTCCCCTCCATGCAAATGCCTGGGTGGTAACTAACAGTATTAGTTAATAAATCAACATTTAATTTATGAAGGTATTTTGTATTCATACAATACTGTGACAGATGTTAGATGCAAATTTTATACGGTTATCATAAGCACAGGAAGTACATTTACTCAGGTCTGAAAGATTATTTCAATGGAGTATGCAGTACATATTTGCATCTTAACAACTGAGAAAGAATTCCGTTCATTACCATGCAAACAGTCTATACATGCTTCATCTTCTCTAGTAGTGATCTTATGATGAACCAACTCAGATATTTTACTTTAATTTTCACTGTAACTTAAACTTTCTGGGGTTTCACTACGTCAACAATGTCATCAGTGGAAAGTTCCTGAAACATTTATCAATTGCTACGAGTTCTTTTGCTGTGAGTGTTGCACCATTGGGAAGTTGTTTAAGAGTTTTTTTCTAATGCTTGGACTGACTCTCTTCCTCTGATGAATCAGCTCCAATAGTGATTCCAGTGTGGGAGCAGCAGTTCCTTATTGTTGTAGCTGAAACTTCTCCCCATGCAACTTAGATGTAGAATGGAACATCCTTTAACGATAAACTGACAACAGAATCCGTATCATTGATCTATCGGTAACTTGATCACTATAATGTGCTCTGAAACTTTTGATTATTTCCATGTCCAAAGGCTGAAAATATCCAGTGCATTGAGGAGGAAGAAGTTCTACCTGATGTTGCTCATTAGCTGGAATTTTGTAACATGGAGTATTATCATTTATCAAGAATGAGTAACACATTGTGATTCTTTATTCTCATGTCATAGTTGAAATCTTTGATCCATTTGTCGAATTCAACATCAGTCATCCATGACTTTCTATTGTTCCTATATTCAATGTAAATTGATCGGTTAGAATATTTGAAACACGACAGTTTAGCAAACTTACTGATCACTGCGCCCTTTCTTTTTTTTCACTGGTACAAAAACAAGTTATTCTGTCCTTCTATTTCTTGCAATCCCCTACTGTAACATTCAATATTTTTTTATCAGGTTGCATACGACTGGTTGGAAACAAATTGGCATAGCTTCAGCTTTACAAATTATGCATGATGCAACATTGCATCATTTTGTAGAAACTCATGAACTAGCGTCATTTGGTATCGTTGAGTGTGGCTGAGCTACATGTCTCTTTGTGTCTTGTCTTGTATAACCGATGTATCCTATAAGCTAAGTGTACTAAAACTGTACTTGATGACTGTGTGCAAATAATTCTGTAATCTACGAGGATGGATTCATTTATGGTAACAATGTGGAGCTGCCTACAAACCAAGACTCCATGACCTCACCTGCTCCCACCTATATATTTTGTCTCATCCTTTTTCCTGAATTTATCTGGCTTCCTTCTTATCCTATACTTCCCACATCAAGACTGAAACTCTGGTCCTTCAATGAGTGTTGATGCTTGCCCTCCTAATAAAGCTGGGAGGCCAGAACAAGCCTTTCAGAATATTGGTGAGGGCAGAGCCCAATTGAGTGAATATAACAGTAAACAGATGTAGAGATTTTCCTTGTTCTTTTGTGTTTTCATGTTTGTCCTAGTCTCACTGTGTTTATCCTGTTACAAGTTTCTATCTTTCTATACATGTTTAAAGAAGAAATGTCAAACCAAATTATGGAATTATGGAAGGAACAGCAAAGGAGTTTTCAAATTACGATGGATTTACTTGGACAAGAACAATGTAAGACAATGGAGCCTTTTCACATATCTCTTCTACCTGCCATTGCTCTTCATCCACAATAATGGATGGGAGATAGTGGAAGGAGAGCATAATATGGGAAGGATCCATATCCTGAAATCGAAATGACAACAACTGGATAATCTTAGGTTTGCTTTTCTAGGATCAGATATGGTATTGAATCTTTAAAATTGAATTATGCCCTGTTAAAAACAATGAAATAACAGGTGCCAATATATATACATATATAACCTTGTTTAGAATGCAAGTGGATATTAAATTTAGAACATAAGAAATAAATAGGTCTAAATATACAAATACTAGTATTATTATGTGAAGTGAATAACCATACCCCTTTTGGAATGTGATAACCACAGATCACCATGTCATTCTGGAGTGTTCGTCCATTACCAATTACAGTAGAATACATCCTGAAAAGGAACAGAACCCAGTTATAAAGGCTGATTATTTTAATCAATAATTGTTTGAAATGTTAGACAGTCTGTTTTTAATTTATGAGAATTTTAATGAAAATAGTCTTTAGAAACTAATGCTGTTGTTAAGTTAGACTTCGTTTCTGAACTCTGAGAGATTAACAAACATTTCCCCTAGAAGTGAACTTTAATTAGAGATTTGTTTATATTTGTTTATGAGGAGGTAGTATGTTAATAATCAGCAGTGCTTGCAGATTTCTTTTACATAAGCTCCTTACTGTTAAGGGAGAGGATTTGCATGCACCAATTTGTGCAAGTGCATAATGTGCATAAAAATCTGTATCATGCATATGAGCTGCCTGAAACTGTTGTTGTACTGAGCACGTGACATGCTTCCCTGTTGCCTGGTGCCACCTGTACGGATCACTATAAATTATTTACTTAGTGCCGTTTGTAGGGTTACTAACTTGAGGGCCTCGTGTCGGTAGATTTACTGGCACGTAAAAGAACTCCTGCGGGACTAAATTCCGGCACCTCGGCGTCTCCGAAGACCGTAAAAGTCGTTAGTGGGACGTAAAGCAAATAACATTATTATTATTACTAACTTGAGGAGACTGAAATTCTACAGTTTCCAGCAAAAGCGACGGAAAAAGATTAAAATTAACTTTATTAATAAATATTGCTAAGAAAATGAAAATGAAATTGAAAACCTACAACCTGTTTTCCAGTCTTAGACTGGGTCAGGAATGTAATGAATGAAACATATATAGGCTAGTATTACAATGGGGTCGCCACTCCCAAGGTGATTATTAATGACTGATAAATATTGCTAAGAATGTAAATAAATTAATAATATTGGTTTTACAAATTGCTTTAAGGCTGTCTAACTGCAGTTATTTTGATGAGGTAGGATATGTTACCAGTCCTGGTCGATAAATAAATTTAAAGTCTGTCCTTCTTGCCCGAGAAGGAAATTATCTGTAGTACTTCCACAAACAGAGTTGATAATTTTGAAAAGTGCATTGTGCATGAATGTCTCCTGTTTTTATTATTGTCTAAACCTGAAATTATGAACACCTGTGAGGTAAACACTGAACAACCTGTTAGATTTTGGATTGAGTTTTTTTATATTTTAACTCTGTCCCCTCCAAAACTGGGTATGTATGTATGTATGTATTTATGTATGTATGTATGTATGTATGTATGTATGTATGTATGTATGTATGTATGTATGTATGTGTATGTATGTATGTATGTATGTATGTATGTATGTATGTATGTATGTATGTATGTATGTATGTATGCCAGCTTAAATCATCACCAGCCACCACCGCTTATTTATTTCATCTGCCTCCCAAGTATAATGGTTAGTGCTATTAGCTGTTTTCCTCGGACGCCTAGGTTCAATTCCCGGTACCGCTGGAGATTTTAAAAAATGGTTGGAGGGCTGCTATGTGGTCAAAATAGTACATACAGCTAACCTGAATTGTGGGGTATGCCTGAAAAGACCTGCACAACCTCAGGACGAGTACACAAGTGCTTATATTGACCTACTGGGTTCCTTTCTTCCTTGTGTGTTAGTCCTGTGTTCCTAGTGTCTTATCACATGTATTCCACTTCACCTTTTGGCTCTTCCCTTTTCCTGTGTTTATCTGGATTTCTTCTTATCCCACACTTCCCATATCAAGACTGAAGATCTGTCAAGATAGTCCCTCAGTGAATGCTGAAGCCTGCCTTCCTGATGAAACAAGGAAGCAGAAACGAGCTCAGAGACAGAGGAGGTTTCTGGAGATTAGAATCCTCCCCCCACCCCCCCACCCCCCCGCCCCCCATATGAATTTTTTACAAAAAGAAAATAAACAGAAACTAACAATAAACTAAATAAACATTCAGAGACACAACTGTTAAACTAACAATTCTGTTGAATCTATTTTCTAAGAAGCCTCAAAAGTTGGTTTTTAGATTGTAAACTGAGTATACCATTCGCTATAAAACTTTTGACCTTGATTGTATTGTTCTTTTTCTGTATTTTAATGTAAGATTTTGTAGTGTACTGCAATCTGAATGTCAACATAATTCACTTGTATCAATGTCCTTATAATGCATGCACGTACCACACATGCACAAGGAGTTGTTCTGTCATAATTTTGTAACTATAACCCCCCTCCCCACCAAAAGCTGATCCTTTCTACGCTACTGAATGAGCTCGTCGAAGGCTGAGAAGAAATGGAATTATAAGAATTAGTAATAATACAGAGAAAGCCTATCTACTTGAAGACAGCAATATATGAACAGGTGAAGACTTTTCTTGTCCTTTTGTGTTTTCATGTTTGTCCCTGTCTCTTTTTCTACTAATCCTGTTATTGGTGGTGAGACGGAGAACTGGAACTAAGCATTGTGTATTTACCCTTTATTTGAAAATCATTGATTATAGTGTTTCTTAATAGGTGTACCATTTATTGGTGGACAGAATGAACATTGCAAGATGCAAGAAGTATTTTGGAATGAATTTTGTATTCAAATTTTATGAAGTATTTTGGAGTGAGTTTTGTAATCAAATTTTATGTAACTAGAAAAGAATGTAAATTAGGAAAACCTCAAGAATGGGACTTATGAACTTTATTGTTAACATTGCAATAGTGATTAAGTGATCTGTATATCAAGATGTAATTTTGGAACATTTGAAAAATGTTTAATTTTCAGACATCCTATACCGCACGTGCGGTTACCGCTGTTGTAATAGGAGTCGCAATAGGAATATTCAAGAAATTGCTAACTATCTTAATATGACCATATATGGTAATGCAATTTCATTCGCTAAAATAACGGCATTTCCTATTGGAAAAAAAAAAAAAAAAAGGGAATCTAGTGAAAATTGCATCCCATTGGGTGATTGTGATCGGGCCATTTCCGGTTTTCTGTTGGCTTGGTGAATGTGGTGCTATTAGGCTGTGTCTATTCCATCTGACCATCCTCAAGAGCGGTCGCGCTTGATGGTTCCCCTCGGAACCCCTACCCTGCTTGGTAAGTGCTACTTCAGTGCTTGACTCCTGGCAGTGTTTATTTACGGAGGAAATAATAGACACTATTGTAACTTACACAAATCAATACGTGGACTATGTGAAACAAAAATTTACTTGTGAAAGGGATGCTGAGCTTATAGACCAGATAGTGATAAAAACATTCTTTGGCCTATTATACTTGGCAGGATCTTACAGAGGGATCCTGATTATGTTTGATTTTATTTAATTATTTCTGTGTTTTGGTATTTTCGCATTTAATGTAATTTTTAAAGTTTTAACTTCAACATGTCTGAGTTTGCCCTAGATTCCCATTTGTAATTTTAATTCTTTCACCTGCATTTTAAATCAACAACCATTGTAATTTCTGCATATGTTAAACTGGTGTTTTACTAACCAACTTGAGTATCTTGATTATGTTTTCATGTTGTTTAGTCCATCTGTATTTGTTGTTAAGGTCTAGTTATACATCCTTGGTTTGTGAGTTAAGTCTCAGTTGCGATGTCATTTAACTTCTTTCTTGTCATTTTTCATTTGTTGTTATTTTCAATATACTTATTCAAAGGTGTTTCTTGTAAACCTTTTCTCCCCCATAATGTCATACCTTCCCATGGACTTCATAGGAATCCTGCACCTTCCACAATCCTTCATTAGTTGTCATTATTAGACTGTTGCCTTGCATTTGGTTCAATTTTGCGTATTTATAAGTTATTCGTCATGTTTCCAAGCGTTGATGTATATCCGATGCTACTTTGTTATTTTTATTATTTTTTGGGTTCAGTATTAGTTTATTTTTGTAATATTATTAGTTTGTAATATTATTATTAGTATGTGCAGGCATAATTTTCTCGATTGCAGCTACAAATCCCTCATATGATGCTCTTTCATTGTGTTTATTCTAGTATGTATTCTTATTCATGTTTCTGTCTTTCTATACATGACTTGATTTGTCACTTGTTTCTCCAATACTTACAAATAAGTGAAACAGTACCAGAAGAAACTCACCTGAATACTTCCTTTATGAAAGCTCGCAGATAGGGCATCTGATCAAGATGTTTAGCTGTAAGAGGAGTGTGTGGATCAGGAAGTACCCGTACCAGCTCTTCATACATTTTTTCTTGTTCAACAGGTCGCGTGGCCAACTGGTAAAGTATGGAGCAGACAGCCATCGAGATCTGTGATGATAGAATACTGATACTGAGCAGTGAATAATTAAGTTCCAACAAACATGAAAGTTGTAAACAAATGGAGTTTTTAGTAATTTACTTTATTCATGTTCACACCTTTAAAATCTATATTCACTTATAAGACACTACACACAAACAGTAACACATGCCCATTGTTCCATCATATGTTGACTCTGAAGTAGGCCTATCATTACTAAGAAACCTGTAGTGCTACCTATTAAAGTTGCTGTGAATTAAAAAATGAAATTATGCTCCATAATTTTGATAAATAATGACATACATTAATAAGTATTCTGTATTTTACTTTATAAGAATAACTTTCATAATATTATTTCTGCATTCAATATAAAAAAATTACATATTCAAATCCACTTCTACTAACATATTGCAGGATGGCATGGGCACCTGCAAGGTGGAGGGGCAAGGGGGGCGTTTCCTCCCCTGGTATTCTAAGAAGGTTGATGTTCAATTGTTTAACCTTCCATCGGTCGCAACTGATCTGACAGGCACAGGCTGCAGTCATCGGTCGCTACTGCTCCAATGCGAGGACTTACAATTCTCATCCTCTGGCTAGCCTCGTTCCTTGCCGTGTTTGTTAGTCATGTGACAGGCAGTCCATGTTCGCTGGCTCCATAAGCCGGAAGTGTTCCATCTGATCTGGTAGATCATTGCGACTGTTCCCGTTGCGATTGGTGTTTCAAAGAGATACAAACAATTGCTGTTCTGTAAGTAGTTAAATTATTTGTTTACCCTAAATTTGGTGTAATTTCCCATGTAAGCATGTAGATAGTGCAATATAAGCCCGGTGCCTCACAGGCATATTGCGACTATTTACGTCCCAATTTCTCTTTATTTTAGATTTACCATACATTATGGCCAGTAGGAAGGAACATTTTAACTTAGACAGAGCAGAAGATGTGGAGGATGTCCAACGACTATTGCTAAATGAAGGTGATGATGCGTTGCATGAGAAATTTGAAGATGAAAGTGACACAAACAGTGACGAAATTCTGGAATCAAGAGATGGTGACTCGGAAACAGAACAAGATGATGACAACGGTGATGCTGATGAACAAGGAGCATTAGAGGCCAATGCTAATTATTACGAAGGGAAAGACAAGACAAAATGGTGTACGGTGCCGCCATCCCAACGGGCACAATCACGTACAATATCTACCTGGAGTTATAGAACTAGCAAGGCAAGCTAAATCACCGCTTGACTCCTGGCAGTGTTTATTTACGGAGGAAATAATAGACACTATTGTAACTTACACAAATCAATACGTGGACTATGTGAAACAAAAATTTACTCGTGAAAGGGATGCTGAGCTTATAGACCAGATAGTGATAAAAACATTCTTTGGCCTATTGTACTTGGCAGGATCTTACAGAGGGAATAGGCAGAGCCTTGAAGATCTCTGGGGAACTGATGGATATGGTACAGAAAAGATTGCACGTGTAATGAGCCTCAGGGGATTTAAGTTCTTGATTCATTGTTTAAGATTTGATGATCGCCAAACCCGTGAAGAAAGAAAGGAACATGATCAACTAGCGCCTGTGCGAAATATTTTTACGCGGTTTGTGGAGAACTGCATGAAATCATATAGTTTGGGTGAAAATGTAACTTTAGATGACAAGTTGGAAGAAAATGTTTTTATTTCACGTGCTGTCACCATGTGAAATATCACACTCTGATTACTGCTCACGTAAATGACACAGATTTTCTTTTGTGTCAAAAATGTTAGTGTTCTTGTAGAATCCTTACTGAAGAATATATGACCTGTTCAGCCCTGTTTATGATATTTCCCATGTTTGTTGTTATTGCTGCGACGTATGAACATAGTTTCCGCCAACATAAGATTTTCTCTGCGATTGAAATTGTAAATACTGCAAGGATACCTAAAATTTTGAAGAAAATAGTTGGTTACAAAATGCGGCATATTTTGGGATCAAAATTTTGTTAAACCATTTTTAACTGGCTCAAACACATCTATAAAAGAGAAGGAGTACTTCATAACTGCCAATGTGAACTTCCCGAAACTTATACCTGGGGAGGATCTCTCGGGCTTGTTGCGACCTGCCTTGAAACTTTATATATTGCGACCGACGGAAGGTTAATATCATACCAGATTATTTCATAAACTGAACTTACTGACAGTCATCTAGCATCTGTTATAACCAGAAATTTCTGTAAACAATTTAATGTTGCTGACGTTATATTGGTTTATATATTCAAGAAAATTGTTAATGTGCCCCCTGGAAAAGATCCTGCAGGCACCCATACAGGATGGTAACACTGTACTGAAAGTTGGCATGGAAAATAATGTTTGCCACTGCATTCACTTCTGTGCATGTTTGTGCTCTAGTGTTTGGAATGTGGACTACTGAGTCAGAATATTTTTGGTCTATCTTGGCTGTAAGAATTGTATACAAATGAACATCACAGTCTTATGTACAGTATTATATGAGTAGAGATGGTGTCAACCTAAATTGGGACAAAATCTTACAAAAGTGCTGCCAGAGTGTCCACCAATCAGCATGCTCATTCAAATGAAAAAATAAGGGTAGATATACTGAAATATTGTTGAGATGTCTCAAATCATACATTATTCTTAAGGATTTCTCTTTCTTTTTTTCCTTCATTGGTGGTGCCATGGCACAATAGTACTACCCTACAAGCTGTCCCTCATAATTATTGAAGAGACAAATATCTAGATTTCTCAGCAAATATACCAATTTTTTTTATATCAATAGGGAAGTCAGTTGATTAAGGATACATAATCACATCAAATATCTTCATTCTTTAGTGACTACATTATTTACAGTTTGACTGAATTACAAGGGAATTTTCAGACAGAATTCTGCCCTGTAATTACCTACTATGCTTTGGCTGACTGAATTTTATAGTCGTTCAAAGCAAAATTGTTCGACTATCTCTTCCTTCCTCATATCAACTCACTTTTTCCCTTTAGGTTATCAATATGGCAGTCAACAATGTATAGGAGGTTTCAGAAAAATGAATGGCCAAATGTATATTGGTTACCATTCAAAGCTTTAATAGATACTTTAACCTAATGATGTACAATTTCTTAGGTTGGAAAAAGCCCAGGGAATGTGTTTATTACTTTATATTTTACATGTGAATGATGCACCAACAACATTTGAATAGCTTTATAAATTTATACCTTTTACAGAAGTCTTTCATTGTTATAATAAGACTTCCATATGCAAGTGATCCTAGGTGAGAAGAATACCTCCTTGGTTTTGAAGATGGCTCATTTTTAGCTTTTTTCGTTTCATAGAAATAGAATTACCACAATTGATCAATGTGTTTCTGAGCTGTCAACTTCTCCACTGAAAATCAAACCCCAAGGGGGAACAGTCCTGATGAGCCCTGTCCTATTAAGCGACTGCTGCTCAGCCCGATGACCTACATGGTTTAATGTAATAGACAAGAAAATTCCACCGATCAATACATTTATTGTGAATGAATTATTGCACTAGAACTGGTTTTGGCCTATCTTGGCCATCATCAGCTAGCACACAAATTTACAGTCATTAGACAAAATTACAAAGATGTTACGTTAGAGCATCCGGATGTCTAATGAAAAATGGAAGTAAAATATATTGCAGTATGTTGCATTAAAATATCACTGATTAAAAGTACTCAATTTTCAAATTTTAATGACAAGAGTTCTTATAACATACCAATACAAAGTATATCAGCCATAGAACATTCTCGATATTCACCTAATACAACTTAATCAACACAAGAACTACAAGAGGATTGAAGAATGAATGCAATGCAACATGAACTCAAATTTTAATAGACGTTTTTAAATTATACCATGTTTTAATGTGTTTAATGTGCTATATTTTTTTGTGTCTTATGATGTGGCAAATATATTTTAATGTGTTTATGTACTCATGTCCCTGCTCAATCAATAGGTTTTAGTTTATTATAACCATTGATTACTGAGGTGATCCATTTGTTCTTGGAGGCCTTTCTTCTAACTATTGTGGTGAGGATCTTGTAGGTGAGTGTATAGGGGTTCATGCAGGCTAAGTATCCTCATTGAGGTCATTATGTATTGCTGGTTTTTGTAAAGCATACTGGTGTGCCTGATCGTGCAGGTGGCATTCTCTTCTCTTATGGATTCTAGTATCTTTCTTTGTATTTTCAGTTTCTTGAGTTCTAGTTTTCTGAGTGAGTCCTTCCTATTCATCAAAAGACATTCAGAGGCATAGAACACTGAGGGTTTTACTATTGAGCTGTTAGGACGAGTTTGAGGTTCTTGGAGAGAGACTTGTATTTGTAAATGTACGTGCAGGAGTGGTAGGCCCTCTTCAACTTGGCACATCTGATGTGTATGGCCAGGGTTTCATTTTCGTTTTCTGAGATCCACTATCCTAGGCACTTGACTGCAAGGACTTTATATATGGTTGTGTTTTCTAGTGTGATTGTAGAGGGGGCCCCTTAATGTTAGTATGCTGATCTAGAAGCCAGTCTTTGTTGCTGTGCTGTAGAGGCTCTGTAGTTAGTGACTATTCTCCTCTTTATTGCTGGCTAATAAGGTGATGTCAGCAAAGGCTAGGCAGGGTACACTAAGAATGTCTTTCTTGTAACCATTCTTTAGTCCAGTTCCTGGTGGTCGAGTGGCAGTCCATTCTCTGAAAATCCTGCTCTTGATCTATCCAAGGTTTGTGATAAAGCAGATCATGGGAGAATGCTGATGAACATGAGGACTATTCAGCTAGACAAAAGAGTCCTTAATTAATGAGTGGCTAAGTTTTTAGAAAATGGAACTCAGAAAATTAGAGTAGGTGAAGCATTATCTGATCCTGTAATGATTAAGAGGGGAGGTTCCAAAGGGCAGTATTATTAACCTTTATGTTTTCTTATGTATATTAATGACATGAGTGAAGAACTGGGAATCACAGATAAGGCTTTTTGCAGATGATGTTCTGAGAAGTTTCTGACAAAAGAGTCGTGTTACAAAAATGTTGCATTTTTGGGCTTGAAAGACTTGGGAGTAAGTAAGGAGACTAGCTGCTCAACTAAGCAGTATGTTCCAAGCTGTCAATGGAGTTGAATGACATTACTACAAGAATAAGCTTGAGTGGATCTTTTAAAGATAGGAAAGAACATAATATGAAGATCAAGTTGGAAATCAAGAGGACAATTTGAAGCCGGCAGGGTAGGGGAGGCGGTGGTATACAATTTCTAATCACTAGATTGCATGCCAAAAGCCTGGATAAAATCCAAACCTCTCCGCAGTACTCATATGAAGTGAGGGCATATGACGCTGTTGATAGTGATTCGTCCGTCGGATGGGGATGTTAAGCCTTGAGCAGACCCCTTGGTGCTATTCGACAGGAGTAGGCTATGTGCTGGCACCGGGTTTCACCCTCTTCCTACTATCATATATCACGTCATTCATTTCATCTCATTAACTCCTCTGATGAGGTTGATGTCAGGAAGGGTCATAAATCCGCCACGATAGATTCAACTCACCTCATACCTGACCCCGTAGGGAAACGGGACAAGGGTTGGACAAACAACAACATTCATTTATAGGAATTAGGGAATTAAATAATTTATCAAGGGAAATGTTCAATCAATTTTAAAGTTCCTTGAAATCATTTAAGAAACGACTAGGTAAACAATTGAGAGGGAATCTGCCACCTGGGTGATGGCCGTAAATGCAGATCAATGGTGATTGATTGACTGATTGAATCTTCTGTAGCATGCAGTTAAAGATGATGCAAAAGAGGTTGTCTCTCTACCTAACTCTTGTTTGGATAGGAGAGCTCTTGGAGAGCTCAGCTTTGAACTCGACTTGCTGGTCTGATATTCACCTAGTTAGGAGACCAGCTGGATGGAGACAGTAGTTAGAAGGGCTCTAGAGAGGTTCTTGTAGATGACATATCAGGGAGATGGCTCTGTATTTGTTGAGGTCAGTCTTACTACCCTTCTTGTGCAATGGGTGTCTCACAGCTGAGGTCCATCCCCCTGGTAAGGCCTCTGTTATCTGTATGTACTGTATGATCTGGTGGATGTTCTGTGGAGATTCCTTGTCTGTATACTTCCACATCTTTGCCTGACTGGGTGAGTTGGCCGTGCAGTTAGGGGTGCGCGGCTGTGAGCTTGCATTCGGGAGATAGTGGGTTCGAATCCCACTGTCGGCAGCCCTGAAGATGGTTTTCCATGGTTTCCCCATTTTCACACCAGGCAAATGCTGGGGCTGTGCCTTAACTAAGGCCACGGCCACTTCCTTGGAACTACTAGGCCTTTCCTATCCCATCGTCACCATAAGACCTATCTGTGTCGGTGCGACGTAAAGCCACTACCAAAAAAAAAAAAAAAAAGCTTCTTTGCCTGAGACTTTGCTGTTCCTAAGGCTTTGGGTGATCTCCTCTATTTGTTGCAAGGGTACTGGTGCAGTTTCTATTGTTCAGGTGGAACTTCCCATCTGGCTTGCGAAGATGAAGGGTGGGGGCAATGTACTGCATAGTCTGTCTCTTGAGTCACCTGTAGAGGTCCCTTGATTTGTTCCTCTTGAATTGCTTTTCTGCCTGTTGTATCAGGGTCCTATTGTAGTTCCTCTTGGTTTTGCAGTTGTTGTGTGCTATTATTTTTCTTTGTGTGATAAAGACCTGGTAGTTGGGTTCATCCTTGTGTTGATTCCACTTGACCCAGGTTCTATGCCTTTCCTCTATGGCCTGGTCCACCAGGTTGTTTTCCTTTGTTGAGGATGGTTTCTTTCGCAGCGTCCAGTAGGGCCTTTTGTTGGGCACACCACCCTAGCTTCTGTACGATTTTTATGAGGATGGTCTGGAAGTCTCAATCTTCATTGGAATATTAGGGTTATTTGTAGTACTGGGTGATCTCCCCAAGGGTTGTAACTTGGTCTTTACTAAGGAAAGATAGTGGTCAGAGTCTAGTTGGCTCCTCTCAGTACTTTGACATTCTATAGCTCCTTGTGATGCCCCTTGTCTATAGTCACATGGTATATCTGGGATTCACCTAGCATGGAGTTTGGGCTCTTCCAGGTCTTGGCCTTCCTAAATAGGAGGTTTGAAGGTGTTTGACTTTAGTACCAGATTATATTTGTTGCAAAAGTCTATGAGATGCTCTCCATTCCTGCCAATCCTCTTATGGGCTGCGTGGTGGCCCTCTATCCTATGATGTTTTTGTTCTTTGCTGACTTGAGCACTGAAATCACTTGTGAGTACGGTGGTGCGATGGTGTGGGGTCTTGTTTATAGTTTCCAGTAATGCTCTACTGCTTCCAGGTGTTCCTGTTTCTATCATTTGTGTGTTTATGAAAGTTCACTGCAGTATATTGTCGCTGCCAGGACAAAACCTCCTATGTGAAATATTTTAGCTTAGAACTTTGGCCGGTAAGGTTCTGTCAGCTAAGGTGCAATATTGTGTGCATATTGTCAAGGCATTCTCGCTCTTCATAATGTATGTGCTGCGGGTCAGTATATCTCCAAAAATATTAGCAGATAGGAGGTTTTGTCCCGGCAATGGTGATATGCTCTATTGCAGAACCTGAAGGATAATGAGAAGGTACTGCTGTTAAGTGACATGAACCCTATTATTTATAAGATTGACCATCCTATGGTGTACAGCAAAGCTTGTGGCTGGGTATGGTATCGTCTTCCATCACCCTGTGACCTGGTTTCACTTTGTTCATCCTATATCCTTATGATTCCATCGCATCTTTGTCCATAACCTCAGTCTCTTGTAGTGCTGCTATCTTGATGTTTTACTTGTTCAGCATATTAAGGGTGTGTCTGAGTTTACCTACCTTTAAGGTAGGTGATGTTTCTCTTGTTTTATGCTGTTATTTATATGGGGTCAGAAATGATAGAGTACATGAAGGTGCAGGCTCCCCAGAATTCAATGACCTGCTTGCCCCAACACCACCTGGGGTATTCCATCTCTTAATATTTCTCTTCACGCTGAGTCCAACAAGTATGTATGTTACCAATATATGTATGTATGTACGTATGTACCGCCACACTAGTGGGGGACGGGTTGTTAACTTTCAAGGTTGTTAGACCTGTAGTTTATTTATCTGCTGCTACTAGCATGTGGGATAGATGCTGTCAGGGTACCACCACTGACATGTAGAACCATCGTGCCCTCTGTCCATTTCAGCCATGGGCAATAAGTTGCCCCCTTTGCCAGTACCAGCGTACCAAAGTCCGTCTTCTTCACTTTCACTGCCACTGAGGTCTTTACTGTAACCCTGGCAGGGTAGTGAATTTATGTATTATTTCCATGTCATTATTATTATTCCAGAATTATGATAAAATATAAGAATTGAGTAGAAGAAAGAGTATTCTACGAACAACATGCCAATCTTACATTCTCAAAATGATTCCAGGATTTTCTCAATAAATCACAATGTCGTTGCCGTTAATCAGTAAAAATATACCAAATGGAATATATGAAAATAGGTATAACATCTGAACACTATATATTAAAGAATTTTGTCTACACCATAAGACTAGAAATAAAATACAGACATGAGAAGAATTCTATAAAATGTTATGCAAATTTTTGTGAATTTATTATTATTGTCATAGATCAGAAGATTCCTTGTAATGTACTGCTTTCTTATACTGGGTGTATCAGAAATCCTTGGACAAATGGTGGTGGTGGGCTCCTCACACCAAAACAGGGGGAAAATGTCCTATAAACTTACACCCAGAAATTCTTTGTTTAGGAGGCATTACTGAAAGGACATTTTACAATGACACATTACCTGTGTGACACTGGCAGCCTATAGGAGGTGTTCAACTCATAGCAACTTAAACGAAAATGTTCAAAATTCCTTTCCTTGCACATGTTTCCAAAGAGAACTAATATAAGGACAGCCACAGTGGCGACACCTGAGGGCAGGAACCAGAACATAGGTATTTAAGCATCACCAAATATTAAAGTTTGCTGCATAGGAATGGCCTATTGCTGTTTGACCATGGCATGTTACGATTTTGCTACCATGCGAACATCACCAACCTCAGCTGGAATCGAAGCCGTAATCTTGGTGTTATGGGTCCACCCCGCCCTCTGTTTGCTAATTATTTCTGATACTCCCTGTTCAAAAGTAGCTGTTGATGCAGTTAATTTTGTTTTTACTTGGCAACAGGAGTTGATAAAAACTTCATTTAGTGCACCTGCTGACATAAAGCTAAATATAATGTATAGGATTAAGTAATATACTTTAAGAAACAGCTTTTTCAAGCTAGATTTGGTTCATAGCCCACAGCACAGCATCACGTCTGTTGTGTTGAAACATTTCAGTCATGGTGCAAAACATCCCAATCATTTTGTAATCAGTCTAATGGTGTGACCCCCTTTCAAATTGTCAAGCCGTCAATTTCTGATAATGAAGCTGCCTCTGTGGATCAGTGGTAGAGTGTCGACCTCTGAATCCCAAGATGGCGGGTTCAAACCCGGCAGAGGTAGTCGGATTTTTGAAGGGCGGAAAAAAGTCCATTCGACACTCCATGACGTACGATGTCGGCATGTAAAAGCTCTCTGGTGACATATTTGGTGTTTACCCGACAAAATTCATTAAATCTCAGCCATAGAGGCGCAAGAGAGTTTCGGTTTACTCAGTGTGCCATCTACTGGACCTAGAGTAAAACGGAATGTCGAAATTGACGAGCAGACAGCCAGTTGGCGTCAAATTGAAATGTCTGCACACAGTAGCTGAGGCCATACGATTATTATTATTATTCTGATAATGAATGTATATTTTGGATACTATCTGCAGTTGTTAATACTTCATTTTGTTTTCTTAGTGAACAACAAAAGGGATGTATATGACAGCCATTGCTTCTGCCACGGTAGAGAATTCAAAGTCTTCTGCTGGTCATATTCTACCAGAGCTTCTCCTTTTATTGAGAGACTTATGCCAACATACCTTAATACCAATCAATCTTCCTACCAATGTTTTCAGTCCTTTACTGTAGTTAATTTTTTAAATGATACTTAATAATATCTAAGGGAGGGTTTTCTGAATGTTTAGAGCAGTAATTTTTAGAGGTCGCTTCTATATTACAAATCCTAATTGATGATCAGTTACCTATATTTCAGCTGTCTGAGAAAATAACTGCATAGTTTGGGTACTTTAAAACTATCATTCTGTTATTCTAAATCCCATCCTAAATTTTGCTTTAACAACTTTACCCTTCTGTCACTTGCAGTATACAGTTTACATTTCCTTTCATCATGATTGTCTTCACCAGTGGTTATAACACACATACGAAAGTTGGAACTTAAATAGTGGCAACTATTTATTTACAACAGATACAAAAGAGTTACATGTCAGCAACCTTTACTGTCCTTCAATGTAGTCACCAGCATTGTGTATAACCTATTGCCAGCAATATGGAAGTCGTAGTATGCCTTTAGCAGAGCCTGTTCTGTTGATGGTGCGAATGGAGCGGTCTACTGCCTGTTGAATCTCTGCAACAGTTCTGAGCTCACGAATAGTCTGGTTTCGATCACTGTCCAGTAACACGGCAAGAGCATGCACTTCTTCTTCACTGACGCTCGTAGGACGACCTGCCCGATGAATGTCCGCCACAGTTTGCCGATCATCATTGAAGGCTTTTACCCAATGTGCCACTGTTCTGTAAGGCAATGCAGATTCCCCGCAAGCCTCTTGAAGATCTTGATGACACTGTCGTGCTATACGACCTCTGGCACATTGATCCAAATCCATTGTTCCTGTCTGGAAAACATAGTGACAACGTTACGTTAGACCACTAGCTCACAAGTGACTGTGTTTCTCTCGCTTGTGCGCACGCAGGTGATGTGGGAAGGGCGAGTCCATTTGCTCTGAGGTAAGGTAGGTATGTAACCAACGTGTGCTATCAGCGACAATATTAGATTCCTTTGCATAGCGTCTCCACAGCAGTGTTGCCACTATTTAAGTTCCAACCCTCGTACACGAAGAAATTAAAAGGACCTAGAACTAGCCTGAGGGACACCTCTTGAAGAATACATGTGATCTGTTTTCTCAAATATTACCCCTGCCCCTTAATTTTTAACTAATAATAATAATAATAATAATAATAATAATAATAATAATAATAATAATAATAATAATAATAATAATAATAATAATAATAATTGTACCAGGAGGTACACCTATACGCCGCATATTTAAATGTTGCACCTAATAGAACTCCTCGACTGGAGAAACACTGAACTTGGAACTAGCCCTACTTAAACTTTTACTCAGAAGATGTCACTACCTTAATTTTGTGATGGTGAAGTTTCCAGTACTGTGTGTATTTCAACTTGTTTTTGTTTTCCGTTCATCAAGAAATTTGGACATTCTCTCATAGTGGTCGCTACAAAAAACTATGATTATGCACCCTGGTGCGAAGTGAAGGAACTTTATTTGAAAGAATTTTGTATTCATAAGTTTGTTCTTTACTAAATTATGTTCATTCATTTTTGGGTTGGCAATATTGATCTTTTCTTTCCACCAGTTTTGAATTCAGCCAATCCCTAATTTCTGTAATTAATTTTCAGCCTATCACAGGATTCTTCTTCGATTTTGTGTGTAACCTTTTCATCTACCAATAAAATTGAGAGGGTGTGGCTTAATTATTCAAGAAAGGTCTCGAACTTTCCCCGAGGGTTTATAAACTGCTGATTTTCACGTCTCTGGGCCACTTGATCAACATCTAACTAAGTGTGTGTCTGTGAAGCAGGAGACAGGAGGTGCCTCTTTCATCAGGCAGCAGCTCTTCAGCAAGGTAATGGCCGTTTAACATCTTTATTTCTTGCTAGCTCCGCAGTTTAACCCGAGGGATAGGTCCGAAACTTTAACGATGTAACCTACTTTTCTGTAAATGTAATTTTCTGCCGGCTTATGTAAAAACTTCATAATATCTTCAACTGTAAATCGGGGATAGAGAGTGCTGTATCCTCTCGAGCTCCTCTTCACATTGGTTTGAGGTGACTACGTTTGTAACTGGTCTTTTCCTTTCTGAAATGTCTCAACTTATTTTTATACGAGTCACCTCCATAGTTTGGGAATAGCCCCCGTTTCATCGGCCTAGTGCCCCTTAGGTTTTAAGAAGTCACATCGAGGAGTGCAAGTATTCACCTCCTTTCATTTTGTGTTCGGGCCATTTATTTAACTGTTATTTCTTTTACTCGAAGGCCCTATAGGTTGGGTACAAGATACCCCTGTTTCAATTTCGTAAGCTGGGCCATGGAAGGCCAAAAAGTGTAAGATATTTTTGGTGTTGCCTTGAATAGGCTTGAAAAAACTGAGAGCTTGTCAGCTCTTTTCAAGTGTTGTAAAAGTGCCTCTGGGAGGCTTGACATTGTCATTTTGGGAGCAAGTGCTCCATGGTATTAGGGGATTTCTGCCCTTAAGTAAGGTTGTAAGGTCGAGCTGAGAGCTCAGGAAATGTAATGCGAGGGGCTGGAAGCCCGGATTACTAAACTGTCACTAAATCTTGGATGTACTTGCCTTGTATAAACTTTGTCATGGTACTTGGTATGTTATTGTTATCTCAACTAGTGAAAAGTTGTTAAATTTTTGTGGTTATTGATTGTTGAAACTCAGTAAAATATAACCTTTGTTAAAGTTTTAAATTAACTTGGATTTGTTAGTTAGACCCATTCACCCCGGTACCTTCTTTCACCTCGGCTGATCCAGCAACCATGGTAATAATAATAATAATAATAATAATAATAATAATAATAATAATAATAATAATAATAATAATAATAATAATAATGTTTTTATGTCCTAATAACTACTTTTTGCAGGGTTTTAGGAGACACCAAGGTGCCAGAATTTTGTCCTGCAGGAATTCTTCTATGTACCAGTAAATCTACCGACACGAGGCTGATGTATTTGAGCACCTTCAAATACCACCAGACTGAGCCAGGATCGAACCTGTCAACTTGGGGTCAGAAGGCCAGTGCCTCAACCATTTGAGTCACTCAGCCTGGCAATTTTTAACTACTAGTACTCTCTTACTTATGTCATAATCCTATTGTGAAGTGTCTTATATCCTTTAATTTTCCTAATCATATATCAAACCACCTTTTCAAATATGTTAGACTGTTATACAAGTGAGTTTCTGCTCTATGACAGGAAACAAGGTAGTGATTCAGGAAGTGATCAGGAAGAATACAAAGCCAGATGTATAGTTCAGTACACTACTGTTTCTTTACTTCAACTGAATGTTGCTAAGACAGCAATTGCACATCCAGGCTTGCATCTGATCCCACTACAGTCCTTAATAACACTCATAACATACGCAGTTTAAGCGTGAACAGTGGGTGTGATGAGACCTCTATGTACTGCAATCTGTGGGCAGATTGGTGATGAGTGTGCCTTGTGTAACAGATTTTATGCTGGGCCGGGCGAGAAACAACATCATGTGTTAGTGCAATGTCAAACAAGTAGCAACAAAAAAATAAAATTAAAATCTATGTTGCTTCCTGTCCAACTTTCTTTCATGGGAATGGACAAGACATTCATTACTTAATGGAATATTTCTTTCACAACATTGTTATTCAAATAATAATAATTTTGTAAAGAAGTAAAACCTGAAAAAATGGACTTTCAACCATACCGTGTCAATGCCAACAAGGATAAGGTCCAAAGCTAGGATGTACGCAGTCTTAGGGTCAGGTTCCTTGGCTAAGATTCTTTCCACCAAAGATAGTTCACTCTCTGCTGATACATTCTTTGTTTTCAGTCTTTCTACTGCTTGGTCAATGTATTTGGTGCATACTCTGAAAGAGATGAATATATATATATATAAATAACATAAACCTGCAAGTTGCTGAAAGTAATCACATGTTTGGTTTAAAACAAGATTTGTAAATTTTATTGCTCTCACTGGTGCAGTTTGTTAGAATTGCTCTTGGATTCAAATTCTGAGATAGGAAAGAATATCAACTCAATCTGTGTGCATGG
Organism: Anabrus simplex; assembly: GCF_040414725.1. NCBI lineage: Eukaryota > Metazoa > Arthropoda > Insecta > Orthoptera > Tettigoniidae > Anabrus > Anabrus simplex. The sequence continues at coordinate 311,797,364 of NC_090267.1, read as the reverse complement.
ATTTTACTCGTATTTATGAATACGTACAACTACTGAATATTCAAAACTCTCTCTCTCCCTCTCTCTTATGTAGCTGAGTTCAAAGCTCAGCTAACTGTACCAGTGCCAGTGGTGGTGGTGGTGATTATTGTTTTAAGAGGATGTATAACTGGGCAACCATTATCTGTTAGCAGTATCAGCACCAGTTAACTTGCCAAGCCGTTTTCCCATGCCTTAATTGACTCATTCTTCTTGGATGTCTTATACCAAGAAGACACAGGAACCTGAAAAGGAGGATATAAGAACATACACAAAAGCTAAACACAATGCAAGTCATGGAATATATAAAAGGAGCAAGAAAAAGGAAATACGACAATTAAACACGAAAATACAAAAACAAACTCCATTTCTTCACCCACTATCTCTTCAAAGAATAACTCTTTTCTCATCAGTCTTAATTTTTCTACATCTTTTCTACTCACTCCCCATTGAGCTTATTTTTGTTTCTCTGTTTTCATTTTTAATTCTTGGCTCTCTCTACTTTTGTGTTTATCCATCTTTCTGTCTATCCTACTCTTCCCACATATCAGTGTGAATGCTTGTTCCCCTTGCTGGGTAACAGTTAAATTCTGTTTGTGACTAAGAAAATATACAAGAGCAGGGATTGATGAGGAGAAAGCTCATCTATGAGAATGTGGATTTTTTTTTGTACTTTTCATTTTTATGATTGGCTGAGTTTTCTTGTTCTGTTGCTTGTTCCACATTCACTGATCTGTCTTTAAATTTTTTGGATGTTTCTATTGTCCTTCCCAGCCTTGATAAATATTCATATACTTGGTTGTTCACTAGAAGCTGGCCTTATAAAGCAGAGATAGCATGCCTGCCTCTAACCCAGAGGCTCCAGGTTTGAATCCTGGCCAGTCCAAGAATATCAGCTCTAGACCAAGGGCTGCAGCAAGTTCACTCCGACTCACAAGACCAATCAAGGAGCTGTCTGACATGAGAGGCAGTGGACCCTTAATTGGTCTAGGTTGGAGAGAATGTAATTGTATACTGTATTTCTAGAAGCTTACTGTCCAGTTCATCATTGCTTAAGTTCACATAGACAGTTTGCTTCTTACCTCTGCCACAAAAGTAAAATAAAAAAGCAATCAATACCACTTTTTGTATTGATGGTTACTTATGACTTTTCTGATGCATCGTAAGATATAAACTTCATGTTTTGATCCGTATTGAATTGTGATCACAATAATAACAACAACAACAGTTATGTCAGAAATGGTCCACCTTTTCAATACTACTGTATATTACGTAATGTTTACATTGCATTTTTTAGGCAAGGAACTAGTTTCGGCCTTGGATGGCCATCAGCAGCCATAATACAAATCTGTACAAACATATCCAATACCGGTAACTAAAACAAATGTACAAACATCCACAAATGACATTAAAAGGTATTCAAGGGATCTAAAGATCCTGAAATGAACAATGTGCACAACACGTAAATTACAAACTGGAATTAAAATACGGTAGGGCTCTTAGTGAGATCTAAAATCCTTGGATGCATTGCATCATGTTAAAAAACATGTTTCATTATTGCTTCCCATTGAAACTTTGAGTAACTGACGTGTGCCATCCTTGACTCACCCATTTGACAGCTTCCAGTAGAGGAACCTTTCAGTGTTTTCAAGACACTTACTCAAAAAAGTACTGTACATCGCTTCACTTCATCATCCAGTGTGTCTCGCTACCTTCTTAATACACCGATAATTTCCCCAAACAATTTCTCAGGACTCGTTAAAGAAATGACTTTCAGGAACATGTAAGCTTTTAGAAGGTCACCACTTTGGAAATCATTTTTGACTGATTGCAGATAGGTTTATGTTTGTGTAGTTTTGCTTCTTAGCCCCAATTTTAATCCTCGAGCTCAACCCCATTTGGTTTTTTGGGGATTTTTTTACTATTCTATGGATTGTAGGGTTATAAGCTTCTCTGGAACTAAGTTGTAGGTTTCTTGGGTGACTTGAATTGCCTCATTAATTCAGATCTATTTTAAATTTTATATCTAACTTCGACTTCCATTTATACCGTAGACTACGTGTCATTTTGCCTCTTGAAACAACAATCACAACTACCACCACTACAAAGTTCACATCGGCTATTGAGCAGATTATTCAGACTAAAGCAACAGTTAAAATAATAATAGAGGCAGTACCGGTATCTCGTATAAACACGGTAATTATCTTTAACTTGTTACTGGAAATACCTATAAGATGTAAAACAGAAGCAATACTTACTGGATAAAGAAATCCATATTCTTTACATATTTAGTCCAAAGTGTGGATGGAATATACCTCCAGAAAGGTAATTTCAGTTCCAAAATGGCAACGTTTCTTAAGGCATATTTGGCAGCATCAATGATCTTTTGAGGTTCAGAATCAGCAGGAAGGTCTGCAGCAAGACACCCCAGTCTTACATCGAGAGCTACTCTTCCAATACCTGAAAGACAAAGACATATATATTGATTTATTAATCACCAATAATATTTCACATGCTTGTAAAACATAATGTGCATGTATATAGCAACATATCTTTTAGCAACCTTAAGTGCTTTTGATTATACTCGTAGCATTGGCATTGACGATGTTTTACAGCCCATAGATCGAGTTTGGAAATAGAAGGAGTTAAGATTACTTTCTGTATACTGGAAACAAAAGTATTTCTAATAATGTTATTGACTTTACGTCACGCTAACCACTTTAACACCGAGGTGCCGGAATTTTGTCCCACAGGAGTTCCTTCACGTGCCAGTAAATCTACTGACACGAGGCTGACGTATTAGAGGATCTTCAAATACCACCGGACTGAGCCGGGATCGAACCTGCCAAGTTGGGGTGAGGCCAGTGCCTCGACCGTCTGAGCAACTCAGCCCGGCAAAAGTATTTCTCTTTTAAATATAGGGAAGATTGTTGTACAATGGAATACTTTCTACATTTTATATTTTACATTTTTGGCAGTAACATTTTTAATCCCATAAATGCTGACAATAACTAGGTATCGAGGTTTCTTCTATAGTTAACTGTTTATATTTTTCTGTTTTACAGTCCTATTCGTAGTGAAGAAAAAGATGGTAGCAAGGTGTAAAAAGTTCATTGTAAAATGTACATGATCATGTACCATGGAACATACCTTCTTATAGGGCCTACTTATCTTGAAATACAGGGAATATACACTTAAGAAAATGGAAATGGATTGTTGCTACAGGTCTTCCCACGTGATTGGTTGCGGAGGAAGCAACTCCAGTATACGGACTCTGGTGTAGCGTAGTTGACTTGCAGTCTGTGCAGTGAAATGTTCCCCGTCAAACATGCCTCGACGACAGAGAAGACCCGCTATCAACAACTGTCTATAACTGGCTGTCTGGACTTGTAACTCGCTCACTGAATTGATCACTTAATACAAAATGCACAGTAGTTTACAAATGAGCCGCCGTCGCGGCGTCAGTATAACAGCAGCAACACACTATCAGCACATCACTCTACGTAACTTCCCCGCATGCTTGATGTATCCCCAGCATGTGTCAAACGCACATGATATAGTACCATAACAACTAACTCTAGATCTAGAACAAAAGGACGGTGATCTGAATACAGTAAACCAGTAAACATGAATATGGTATAGTAATATTCTCATGTAAGCAGACACTAATTTAAAATAGTGCTGCCAACCACCGAGCGAAACACCCTCAGACTAGCTATCGTCTGCTTCAAGATTCGAATTTCCAAAAGAGATTCCAGTGCTATCATGGAGAGAACTTACTGACTCAACTTGGAAGTGAATTATACTTATTACAATTTAGGTGCAGCTGTGTGGTAAAGAAACATTACTCACGAACACTTCGATTGCTGAAATATTTGATGACGTTAGTTCTGTCAACTGGTATCGGTAGGCAATGAAATCCGGAGACACAACTGATTTGAATACGTCCATAGTTTCGGAATCGTACTTGGGCCGGTGAGCATTGCAGAAACATGGACACTTTTAATATTAAAATAATTTCTAGGCAACTCGTGCGACAAACGTGTTCAATTTCTCATTTTTAAAGAGGAAGGACCAATGTGCGTAGCAACAGGAATCTGACCTCGGTATGGCGGCATAGAGTGATGTAATAGCGCCGCCATTTCGAGGTACCGGTACTACTGTAAAATCGCCGTGTCGCGCGGCTATCAATTTGTACTCCGGCGTTCACAAAGTCTTGTGACATATGTCTTCAAAATTATCGGATACGCATTCGAGAGAATAGAGCAGCTTGCCGTAATCTCAAGAAGTCCAAAATCACCAATGTCGAGCATCAAAATGCTTATCGGGAGTGTCTCAAAGTTAAGGCGGCCGAGCTTCGTGATTCGAGTTTCGCGTTGATGGAGCCCTAAATAGCTAATATTAGCTGGAGATATCCACATCGTCCGACTCGTTGGCTGAATGGTCAGTGTACTGGCCTTCGGTTCAGAGGGTTCCGGGTTCGATTCCCGGCCGGGTCGGGGATTTTAACCTTCATTGGTTAATTCCAGTGGCTCGGGGGCTGGGTGTTTGTGCTGTCCCCGACATTCCTGCAACTCACACACCACACATAACACTATCCTCCACCACAACAACACGCAGTTACATGCATATGGCAGATGCCGCCCACCCTCATCGGAGGGTCTGCCTTACAAGGGCTGCACCCGGCTAGAAATAGCCACACGAAATTATAATTATTATTATATCCACATCGATACCTAATTGAATTCACACACTCTAAATTTCATGAAAACGCATTTCAATCTAGATTTTCTGCCCATCGAAGCTCCTACGACTCTATGCGGTACAAATACACTGACTGACAGAGCAAATGCAACACCAAGAAGGAGTGGTCAGAACTTTATGCCAATTGCAGGGTAGACTGACGTCACTGAGGTATGCTCATGATGTGAAATACGCCGCTGTGCTGCGCACGTAGCGAACGATAAATGGGACACGGCGTTGGCGAATGGCCCACTTCGTACCGTGATTTCTCAGCCGACAGTCATTGTAGAACGTGTTGTCGTGTGCCACAGGACACGTGTATAGCTAAGAATGCCAGGCCGCCGTCAACGGAGGCATTTCCAGCAGACAGACGACTTTACGAGGGGTATGGTGATCGGGCTGAGAACGGCAGGTTGGTCGCTTCGTCAAATCGCAGCCGATACCCATAGGGATGTGTCCACGGTGCAGCGCCTGTGGCGAAGATGGTTGGCGCAGGGACATGTGGCACGTGCGAGGGGTCCAGGCGCAGCCCGAGTGACGTCAGCACGCGAGGATCGGCGCATCCGCCGCCAAGCGGTGGCAGCCCCGCACGCCACGTCAACCGCCATTCTTCAGCATGTGCAAGACACCCTGGCTGTTCCAATATCGACCAGAACAATTTCCCGTCGATTGGTTGAAGGAGGCCTGCACTCCCGGCGTCCGCTCAGAAGACTACCATTGACTCCACAGCATAGACGTGCACGCCTGGCATGGTGCCGGGCTAGAGCGACTTGGATGAGGGAATGGCGGAACGTCGTGTTCTCCGATGAGTCACGCTTCTGTTCTGTCAGTGATAGTCACCGCAGACGAGTGTGGCGTCGGCGTGGAGAAAGGTCAAATCCGGCAGTAACTGTGGAGCGCCCTACCGCTAGACAACGCGGCATCATGGTTTGGGGCGCTATTGCGTATGATTCCACGTCACCTCTAGTGCGTATTCAAGGCACGTTAAATGGCCACCGCTACGTGCAGCATGTGCTGCGGCCGGTGGCACTCCCGTACCTTCAGGGGCTGCCCAATGCTCTGTTTCAGCAGGATAATGCCCGCCCACACACTGCTCGCATCTCCCAACAGGCTCCACGAGGTGTACAGATGCTTCCGTGGCCAGCGTACTCTCCGGATCTCTCACCAATCGAACACGTGTGGGATCTCATTGGACGCCGTTTGCAAACTCTGCCCCAGCCTCGTACGGACGACCAACTGTGGCAAATGGTTGACAGAGAATGGAGAACCATCCCTCAGGACACCATCCGCACTCTTATTGACTCTGTACCTCGACGTGTTTCTGCGTGCATCGCCGCTCGCGGTGGTCCTACATCCTACTGAGTCGATGCCGTGCGCATTGTGTAACCTGCATATCGGTTTGAAATAAACATCAATTATTCGTCCGTGCCGTCTCTGTTTTTTTCCCAACTTTCATCCCTTTCGAACCACTCCTTCTTGGTGTTGCATTTGCTCTGTCAGTCAGTGTATAATCGTAATATTACCGTAAATATATTGTCGTTTATGTATGTTACTTCTCATATCACAAGCCCTTCGAACATCGACTTTGTCTTGAAGATGTGTATATTTGTTGAGAATTAAGAAATAGCATGTCAAGAAAAGCATTTCAAACCCGTACTGATTGGGAACTTGATTTCAACCATACTTATCACGCGTTACGTATTCTATGTCAGAACTTGTGGCTGTGACCCGACATAGACCAGTTAGAATGTTTTATTTTTCCCAACAAAATTCGTGTGAAGGAAAAATGGGTTGTACCTCACATTCGGCCAAAGTGAATGTCTTCCTTAAGGCCAGTCGCGAATATTTATACTTTAAAGTGACGCAGTGTCGCCACTAAGGGTCTCCCGGACTTAGTGGGGTGTAAACGGTGGCCATGAGATAAAAAATGGTGTCCTGCTCTGGAAGATACTGAAGAATTTACGGTATTGTATTCTGTGCCGGGTTAAGGCGATCGTAATTTGTTACGCGCTCGTCTCCTATACTCAAGGCAGCACAGTCGAATTCCAGTACAGTCGCTTAATACACAGTAAGAAGACGGCTGAAGTACGAAAGAACCGGACCAGCAACTTTTTTTAGGGAGAAGTTCCGGTATTCCGGCATCTGTAAGACCAATAGTAGTTTAAGGAGTGTAAAACAGACTAGTCTATTATTATTACTTTTTTCAATTTGCTTTAACTTACGTCGCACCGACACAGATAGGTCTTATGGCGATGATGGGATAGGAAAGACCTAGGAGTGGGAAGGAAGCAGCATTGGCCTTAATTAAGGTACAGCCTCAGCATTTGCCTGGTGTGAAAATGGGAAACCGCGGAAAACCATCTGCAGGGTTGCCGGCATTGGGGCTCGAACCCACTATCTACCGGATGCAAGCTCACAGCTGCGCGCCCCTAACCGCACGGCCGACTCGCTCCGTAGTCTATTATTATTATTTAGCGTACTATTAGTCATATATGCAAATTAGTTTTGAAATAAGCCTAATATTTTATACACCACTGATGGTTTTGAAAGAAGTGACACGTTTAAATCTCGTTAGATACCGCAGATAGGCTACACTTAAAAAAATTCGACAGTGCTCTGCAATTAGCCAAAACGACTGCAAGAAGAAAATGCTGTGAGAATAATATTGTAATAATATTAAAACAATATAAAAGACAGAGGGCGTTAGAGGCGTTAGAGGTGGGGTCTCTCGCTGAGTCTGAAGGAAAAAACCAACCCTGGAGGGCAAACGGATTAAGGAAGACACAAAGAAAGAAAGAAAGAAAGAAAGAAAGAAAGAAAGAAAGAAAGAAAGAAAGAAAGAAAGAAAGAAAAGAAAATCTAATGGCTAGAGCACATTGGATTTTCTGTGATTCGGTAGAAAGTAGCCTCTTCTATATCAAACAGCCCATTAAGGCCTTGACCTGCCAAGAAAACTCCTGCCCAGCCAGATGATCTGCAGTGATGGTGATTATTGTTTTAGGAGGATGTACTACTAGGCAATCATCCTCTATTATCAAATAAAGGGAAAAACGAAGAGGGCCGACACCTCGAAGAGTGAAGGTATATGCGAAAGAAAGGGAAGGGCTTCGAAGGTAAAGAAAATGAAAGACTCCCTAGACTTCGAAAACCTGAAATTGACCCAGGGCTTGTGGGTAAGAAACAGGTACTTTTTCCTCGACAGTTTTCTGCTCTATATCAATAGAAATATACTAGTAAAAGCATTTTAAATATTAGAATGATTCGAAATTATTTCACGTAAATATATATATTTTTTTGCCAGGGGCTTTACGTCGCACCGACACAGATAGGTCTTATGGCGACGATGGGATAGGAAAGGCTTAGGAGTTGGAAGGAAGCGGCCGTGGCCTTAATTAAGGTACAGTCCCAGCATTTGCCAGGTGTGAAAATGGGAAACCACGGAAAACCATTTTCAGGGCTGCCGATAGTGGGATTCGAACCTACTATCTCCCGGATGCAAGCTCACAGCCGCGCGCCTCTACGCGCACGGCCAACTCGCCCGGTACCATACGTAAATATTTCTAACCAACTGAAGTACAGTTGAAATCATTTTGTAAACCGAAATAAAGATTACCACGCACAGGACTGTGGAATAATCGAACTGATAGCAAGGAAGAGGAGCTGCCTGGTTGAGGCGGTAAAGGCGTGCTCTGTTCACCCGGAAGGACGTGGGCTCGATTCCTTGTCAGGAAGTCGAAACATTTAAGAAACGAGATTTCCACTTCCGGAGGTACACTGTGGTTCACTCAGCCTACACCAAAATTGAGTACCAGGTTAATTCCTGCGGGCAAGGGCGGCTGAGCGTAGAGCTAACCACTGTACCCCACCAAGTGCCGAGGTTACGGATAGTGGAAGCCTTTACCTTCCACTTCTCTAAGGGCCTTCATGGACTATACGGAGATGAGTTTGTTTTGTTTTTTGATAGCAAGGAAGACGTTCAGTTTATATAAAACCGGCACAACAATCAAATTACTATATTGTGCATAATATTATTGACATAGCTTGGTTCCCTCTGCGGATGGAAGCCGTAGAATACATCCTGTCGTAAGAGGCGACTAAAAGGGGTCCCTTGGGGCTCCCAAATTGGGAGTGTTGGTTGGTGGCTGCAGGGTCCTAGCTGAGTCTGGTATTTCTTCTAATTTGTGCCAGTCTTCTCACTTTCATATTGTCTATCTTGTTCTATTCCGACCCGGACGGTATTAGGTTTGCGAGGCCTAAAGAGTCTTTAATTTTGCGGCCCTCCTCTTCATTCTCCGCAGGGTGGGATCTCTTCCATTTTCTCTCTGATCAGTGTTAATATAGGATGGCTGCCCAGTACTTCTTCCTCTTAAAACAATTATCACCACCACCACCACCACCACCACCACCACCACCACCACCACCACCACCACCACCACCACCACACAGCCGGATTGATTGGTTCAGACGGTAGAGCTTTGGCTTTCTGAGCCTATATTAGCGGGTTCGATCCCGAATCAGTCCGGTGGGGTTTGAATGTTGTAGGTGCTCAAATACGACAGCCTCGTGTCGGTAGATTCATCGCCACGTAATACAACTCCTATGGGACAACATTCCGACACCTCGGCTCTCAGTGTCAATGGGACGTAAAAATAATTCAATTACTATTTTTCACAACATTATTGCATTTTAAGTGAAAATGGTAAATAAATAAATGGTAACATGATTAAATTCAAATGAAAAATATTACCTCTCACATGAAGCGAACAAGCACAATTTTAGGTCTAGTAAACACGTATGAATTATTTCGGTGAAACAGACAAATATTTGTTATTTTAACGCAATGAAAATTAACTGTGTGAAATGTTCATGTGTGATAGCTGAAAGATATGATAAACGGTACTCAAGCAACGAATAACGCATCAAGCACTCAGATTTTTCTGAAAAAGAGCAGATAATTAAAAAGAATCTACCGTAGGCCTATATCAGCTTCCATACTGATGGCTACTTACATTCTAGAGACCATTTGTGGATCTCGTTATCGAAGTCCGCTGGCATTTCATCGTTCTCGTCCTTCATTTCACACATCCTGCAATTAAAACAGTTTATTTTACAAGGCTGAAATAATGCAAGCTATCGTTTACATTGAGGGAACCAATCATGGTCATTTCCTGAAAATAATATTGAACCGTTACTAATTATGAAGTTTCGTATTATTATCCGTCTTTCCTGTACTACTACTTCTTTTACTTCTTATTACATTAAGAATAATTTCTTTACTTTTTTTATATAGAAAATCTGACACACTCGCAATAATAGTACGATATTTTTTTGTCTAGCTATTGCTAGCCGGATCACTTCTACCGAGCATGGAGCTGTCTCGCCATTGTTCTCATCACACCATACCGCCATTAGGCCTCGTAAGGTAACCAGCTCTGAATTCGAGTCTCTTGACAATGAAGTTCGGATTTGTGCGCTGCAGAGAACTCCTCGGTATTATGATACGGCCATCATCCGTGCGAATACTTAGGTATGAGATTTGAAAGTAATTTGCACTGGAAGGGTGACATTGTTGGGAAAGCATACCGATTTTTAAATTTCATGAGGCTTCTTACAGGATGCAACAAGGAACTAAAAGAGGAAAGTTACTAGTATGGTTCGTCCATTATTGGAATATGCAAACAGTGTTTGGGATCCTCACCAGGAATACCTACTGTAATAAAAGAAATAGATGGTGTGCATAGGAAAGCAGCAAGATTTGTAACAGGGGATTTCAGGAGAAAAAGTAGTGTATCAGAAATGTTACAGAAATTTGGATGGGAAGCTTTAAGTATGAGAAGGGAGAATGCTAGACTTATAGGATTATATAGAGCCTATACAGGAGAGGAAGCATGGGGGGAAATCCGAAGTATAAGACGGGATTTTAGCAGAAGCGATTGGGGTTAATTTTCATTCATTGGGAAGGGCGTAAAGGAGTGGAACAGTTTACCAGGGGAAGTGTTTGATCCTTTTCCAAAATCTGTACAGATATTCAAGAAAGAATAAACAGCAACAGAGAAAAGAAATGAAATGTTAGAGGGAAGGTTATTGTATACAAAAAAAAAAAGTGAATAAATTAATTCCATCCCCTTGTGTATGGAGATTGAACAGCCGACTATCTGTACGGGTGAAGTACAGTGGGGGCTGTATGTGAGATGATTAGGTGTGTAGTCTAAGTACAGAAGATATTATGAGTAGAATTTTGTAAATAATATACATTTATTAAGGATAAGCTGTGTGAGCCCACCTTAAACGGTCTGACACCGAGGTTAGCCGGTTTGAGTCCCGTTGGTCGAAAAAAAAAAATCATCATCAGAATATTGGCCGGCAGGGTAAGGGAGGTGGTGGTATACAATTTATAATCACTAGATTGCGTGTCTCTCTGGAGTGCTCATAAGGAGTGAGGGCATATGACGTTAAGCCTTGAGCAGACCCCTTGGTGCTATTCGAGAGGAGTAGGCTATGTGCCGGCACCGGGTTCACCCCCTTCCTTCCTACTATCATATATCACGTCATTCATTTCATCTCATTAACTCCTTTGATGAGGTTGACGTCAGGAAGGGCATACGGTCATAAAAGCCTGCCACGACAGATTTATCTCGTGGGACAAGGGCTGTACAAACAACAAGAATAAGCTGTGTGTTTAATAGAAAAAAATTGTTAGTGTAAATTGTATAGTACGGTATTTTAGGAAATTATCTTCTTCTTTGGAATTTAAAATTTAGTGCTTGATAATAATGTATTTCTGGGTGTCATTTGCCACCGAGGTAGACACCTCATTTGCAAATAAAGTGATTTGATTTGATTTTTTGATTTGATTTTGTTTGGTTTGGTTTGGTTTGGTTTGGTTTGATTTGATTTGATTTGATTTGATTTTTTGGATTTGATTTGATTTGATTTGATTTGATTTGATTTGATTTGATTTGATTTGATTTGATTTGATTTGAATTGGAACATTTCTCGCTCGAGAGTCTCGAGACCGGCAGCCAAAATCTTGAGAACTTCATCACCCCTCTCGATTCAAAGTGAATAGTTTTGCACTCTTCGTGCACGTGTGCGAACTGCAACGTTTTGTAAACATTTCTCTCTCGAAGGTGCAAAACTATAGTTGCTTTAACGGATCAAGTTTTCTGTTGATTTGTCGTAACACATGTGCAACATCTCTTTATAATTGTTTGTCTTCAGAGTAGTACTGTATATTGAGTCTTCTTTGTTGATATTAACGTAACTGCTTATTTGCAAAAAAATAAAAAATAAAACAGAACAAAACCCAGTTTAGGAACTCATCTAAAACGACGAAACATTGTCTGCAATTTAAAAATGTAATTATCCCTTTGAATTATGCTTTCTCTTGATTTTTTAAATAAAATCTTTGTATTTAACTGAAAAATGTTAACTACTTGTTCGCAAAAAGGGAATGAAGAAAACCAGAAACTGTCAGCTTGCATTTAGCAGATAGTGGGTTCGAGCCCCACTGCCAGCAGACTTGAAAATGGTTTTTATTTTCATACCAGGCAAATGTTGGGGCTGGGTATCTTAATTAACGCCACGTTCAATTCCTTCCCACTCCTAGTACTTTCCTATCCCATTGTCGCCATAAAACTTATCTGTGTCGGAGTAACGTAAAGCAAATTTTAAACAATAATAATAATAATAATAATAATAATAATAATAATAATAATAATAATAATAATAATAATAATAATAATAATAATAATAATAATAATAATAATAATAACGTACAGGATGGACCAAACCAGACTAACCAAAAAGTTATTCAGCTACCTTTGGAACAAGAAGACAACGACGGCATAGATTAAGGAAGTTCGTGAAGATATAGAGAAGTCCAATATCCAGGGAATTCAGATGTTAGACAGGAAAACATTTCGGACCATGGTTCAAAATTTGGAAGGGTTTCAAGCAGTGGCGAAGCGTGAACTAAGAAAGTGGGTAGACAGATTTTTTCTATTTAAACTATTTTAATCACATTATATATGAAATTTTGTTTTCGGCTCATACAAATCTGAATTCAATATATGTTAATGACTCTGAAACTAAGACAAACCCTATAATGCTACGTGCAACGGGAGTTGTCAAATAAAAGCATACTTTTAGAACAAAAATAGCAATATATTTCATTATTATGTAGATTTAATAAGAGAAATAAGAAATAAATAGATTTTCGCACAAATCACCCTAAACAATATTTTTGTAAATGAGTTCAATCCGCCTGGCCTTCATTACATCAAATATATCTATTAGTCCCGTTTTGAAGTCAGGCGTCTTGCTAAGATACCACAGCAGTTCCTTCTCTATAGCTACAGTTCTCTAGTGAGACAGTCTCTGGTTGGTCATCGAATTCGTTAAATAGGTTTTAATTCGATTGAACACACTCAGAGCGCGTTCACTAGCAACTTACGTTAACGGAATATACAGCATCAAATTAAGCAATTTTGTTGTTTCCGTATGCACACTCTGAAGTTCATTATTGAGAATGTAAGCCTACAGATGTTGGGGTTATAATACCGTAGCTAATATTGGCGGATAAAGAAATGCATGTACTTTGCCGAGTTTTGATGCTGTCATTCATTTATTAGGAGCATGTTTGCTATATTTCGTATTTGAATATTATTTTATTTTTAGACGTGTCTTATAATAAAGTAAATTAATTACATTAAAAGCATGTCTGAGATGGTAGCTAATAAGAACACCTTTATAAACGGAGATCTAAATACTAGCCAATGACAGCAAGAAGAGACGCTGGTAAGTCTGTCTACTGGGCGGAGAAATCTCGCTATAGGAAAGTCCTAGTTCCACAGTCAGCTCCTACAGATAGCGTTAGTGTTGCTCTATCTGAAAGCTTTGAAAATCAAAGGGAACATACACAGAATGGACAGCATCTACTTTCGTCTACGTGCTTCGTGTTACTGACGAGAGCCCGAACATTGCAGTAGTGAGAAGAAAATAAGTAAAGCGGAGAATGCAATCATGTCATGAATGTGGAAATAATTAATGTTCTAAAAATAATTTAATTAACTAGACAATATTTCGTTCACAAAATGTTAAGGGTACACGCTGTCTACCCTGTCTCCCCTGACGCTTCGCCCCTGGTTTCAAGTCGAAAGAACTGCAAAGACGGGAAGAGCCTGGACGAACGAACAGAAGAAACAGCATAGCGCCCATATGAAGGAGTAATGGAGGAAGGGGGAACTTCAAACAAAGAAAAAATGAAATTGTAGCGTGATCCTCAGTGGTCAATTCGCAAATAAAAAATAACAATAAAGAGAAGCAGCTACAAAAGCTCTTTTCCTGAGTAAAGGCTTACAATTTCAGCTCGTACTGTGTAGGCATTTTTTTCGATACTCAGGGTTCTTTACTACCCTGATGATACCAGGTATGCCAGACCAAGGCAGTCTTTAATTTTCACATATTTCATGCCTCATCTTTTTTAACGCAGAATGCATTTAAAGTAGTTCATGGGACGTAAAATTATTATTATTATTATTATTATTATTATTATTATTATTATTATTATTATTATTATTATTATTATTATAAAAATTGTTCATTTACATGTTTGTGTTATTTCATTGTTACAGACATATTTTACACAATACATGATATTTTCATGAAAACTGTTTAATTTCTTTAGCCGATACCGGTACCATAACTTCATTCTTCGAATAGTATGCACAATTCTTCCTAGGATTAGTGATTAAGGGGCTGAAAATCAAGTCGTTTCCCCCTTAAAACAAAAATCATCGCCACCACCACACCACAACCATCACCACCTACACTCTCATTTTACGTATAACATTTTCCTGGCATTAGACAGGTTCAAGTACGGTATTTAATAATAATAATAATAATAATAATAATAATAATAATAATAATAATAATAATAATAATAATAATAATAATAATAATAATAATAATAATAATATTTTTACAATTTGTTTTACGTCGCATCGGCACAGATAGGTCTTACGGTGATGATGGGATATGAAAGAGATTGGAGCGGGAAGGAAGCGGCCGTGGCCTTAATTAAGGTTCAGTCCCAGCATATGTCTGGTATGAAAATAAAACCATCTTCAGGGCTGCTGGTAATGGGGCTCGAACCCACTATCTCCAGAATGCAAGCTGACAGGTACGTGACCGAAACCGCGCAGCCACTAGGTCGATTAATAATAATAATAATAATAATGATAATAATAATAATAATAATAATAATAATAATCTGATCTGAGCAGTCGTCCTTCTGTTTGCAAGATAGTGGGTTCGATTTTGGCTGAGGTCCACGACATTTGAGGGTTCTTTAATGGGTTAAGTCTGTGTCGTCAGTTACCAACATGTTCATCTCCGGTGTGACAATTCCGACAATCTGGTGTATCTTAACGTGGATTGCAGTTAATATAAATAAATAAATAAATAAATAAATAAATAAATAAATAAATAAATAAATAAATAAATAAATAAATAAATAAATAAATAAATAAATAAATAAATAAATAAATAAATAAATAAATACCCCAGAGTTTCGAAATGTGTCTCTAAGAAAGGTTCTTTAAGACGTCTCCCAAATTTGTACCCTGTTAACTGACCACTGACTGGTAGTCGATTATACTATTACTACTATTCAGGGCCATGCTGAAACACCGGATCCCGTGAGATCTCCGAAGTTCAGCAACATTGGGCGTGGTCAAGATTTGGATGGGTTGCCACGCGCTGTTGGTGCTGAGTAAGGGAATGGAGGAGCGGAAAGGAACTGGCCGCCCTACCGTACGTAAACTCCGGCTCAGGCACGCCTCTGCGAAGGTTCGGACCTGCCCTTGGGTAGAAAACACCCTTACCTTACTATTCAGGGTTACGCTCTCTGTCAGGTCATTCGGTGATTCGCGATGCGGAGTACGGTGAGGCGAGTACGGCCGTGGCCTATAACAGGATCAGTTCCGCTCTAATGCAAGAGAATGGAAACCCACGGAAAAATGTTCTCAGGACAGCCGACGGTGGGGACCAGCCTCTCCGCCTCCCGAATGCAGAGCTGCAAGTCTAGTAAGCCGCTGTTAAGTCGAAGCATACTCTACTCGGTGTGACAGTCGATTTTGCAACCTTGAATATAGAACGCGTGTTCTTCTTATTCTCGAGTCTCCAGTTATATAGTCTCCATGTCGAATACTTTTTAAACCTACCTACCTTTCTTTTTCATTCTGCCTTCTGAAATAAGAGATTCAATCGGCAAGCGGAGGAATTACCGCATTGACTAGTTGCTAAACTGCTAACAGAAATATTCTGCTCATGCAACAGGTTAGGGCACTTGACACGCCTTGTTAAATTTCACTTGCTAGTGAAGTATTGACAACACAGCAAAACGCCACTAAGCCCTCCTTAACTTTGCCCGAAGGTAAACAGGTGCTAGTTTCTGGTTTATTTTCATGATTATTTTAAAAAGAAAGTTTCTCCCTGGTAACGTGTAATATTTGCGAACCCGGAAACCTTTACAATGTAGCACAACTTTCGTTCGATCAGAATACGGTTTACTTCGTTTTTGTACTTATCAGTCCATGAACGGATTTAATGCAGAACATCATGCCACATTTTAAGCTGTGCGTGACTACTGTAGTAAATGACCCAATCGTTCTCAGAAAGCGTTTCATATTCTTCAATAGCCAGGCTGAGTGTCTCAGACGATTGAGGCGCTGGCCTTCTGGCCCTAACTTAGCAGGTTCGATCCTGGCTCAGTCAGGTGGTATTTGAAGTGCTCAAATATGTCAGCCTCGTGTCGGTAGATTTACTGGCAGGTAAAAGATCTCCTGTTGGACATAATTCCGGCACCTCGGCGTCTTCGAAAACCGTAAAGTAGTTAGTGGGACGTAAAGCCAATAACAAAAAAACCTTCAATATACTGGGTGATTCACCGCTACCATCTACGGGCGTATCCAGGATGGGAGGGGAGGTGGGAAGATATCCCCTTCCAAAGAGAAAGAAAAGAAAAACAATTTATATAAACAAAAATCTGAAAATTTATTCACAAGTTGATTGTCGGTATTTCATATAATAATGTTATTACATTCCATTACTTACTTATTGACGGTTTTCGGAGGCACCGAGGTGCCGGAATTTTGTCCCGCAAATCTACCAAAGCGAGGCTGACGTATTTGAGTACCTTCAAATACCATCGGATTGAACCAGACTGAGCCAGTATCGAACCTGCCAAGTTGGGGTCAGAAGGCCAGCGCCTCAACCGTCTGACCACTCAGCCCGACTGTCGGTATTTCAGCACTTTTCAAGAAACTAATTACGAAACAATATCACACTTGGATTCCATCATATCATCTTTAGAAGTCCGATTTTCTTTAGACAAATCGCACGCATTTACATCAACACTTTTCCATCCGAGTAACATGAGAGATGTTTCATTGGAGGAAAGGACAGAAAGTACTTAATTTTGTGGAACATTTTGCTATTTGGAAGGCATCAGAGGGGAAGGGGAACTGTGGTTTGAAATGTTGAATGAGGTAGGGGAAGCGTCAGACATTACTGAAGTTTTAAAAAGGAGTGTTTTAATTTCATAAATTTTACATTCGTATGAATACTGTAGTCCGCCTCTGTGGTGTAGTGGTTAGCGTGATTAGCTGCCACCCCCGGAGGTCCGGGTTCGATTCCCGGCTCTGCCACGAAATTTTTGCAAAGTGGTACGAGGGCTGGAACGGGGTCCACTCCGCCTCGGGAGGTCAACTGAGTAGAGGTGGGTTCGATTCCCTCCTCAGCCATCCTGGAAGTGGTTTTCCGTGGTTTCCCACTTCTCCTCCAGGCAAATGCCGGGATGGTACCTAACTTAAGGCCACGGCCGCTTCCTTCCCTCTTCCTTGCCTATCCCTTCCAATCTTCCCATCCCCCTACAAGGCCCCTGTTCAGCATAGCAGGTGAGGCCGCCTGGGCGAGGTACTGGTCATACTCCCCAGTTGTATCCCCCGACCAAGAGTCTGAAGCTCCAGGACACTGCCCTTGAGGCGGTAGAGGTGGGATCCCTCGCTAAGTCCGAGGGAAAAACCGAACCTGGAGGGTAAACAGATGATGATGATGATGATGAATACTGTAATCCCCTGTACCAAATACGACACTTACCATCTTTCTTAGCCGTGTAAATTTCAGCGCTTCCAAAGTGTTTTGCCGATGTTTGAAACCTACATCTCCTACAATGCAACCGTTCAGCACTGTTAAAATATTTCCTCTTTGAGGAACCGCAAATATTGTTTATAGATGTGCAATTAGGAAGACGGAACAAATACAACTTAATGTTGTTTAATAACCACATGCCATTCTTATAATAGATTTTTCTTCAATATTAGATTGGACTAACAAAGGTTGTGTCTGTTATTGTTGTTTTTTGTCCGGGTTCATCGGTAGCCGAGTTTGTGACTGGCGTTATTATACCACAATGTGAACCTCGCATCTGGTAAGGACTCTATCGTTTACAACTTATATGTAGGCACTCTTAATTGCTGGTAGATTTATTCACTAACGTACAAGGAACAATTTAAGGTGCGAATTGTGCAATTACGAGATATATTTCACTTCGAATAGAGCCCTTTTTAGGACATGCATGCAAACAAATCATTTTTCCTCGCTCAAAACTGGCGGTTGAACGCTCTGTTTAGAACTGCCACTTCAACCCTCAACTGACTAGTTCCGCCTTGTCTGACGGTAAACAAATGTCAAACACAAGCAGAAAGAGAGATATATCTCAATATTATTTAATTACAGGATGCCATGCCGATATGTGAACATGAGTAAAAATCCGCGGTAGTTACCGCTGGACGCAAGGTAGAAGAAACATAGTCACCAAACCAGTCCGTCTGGGTTAATTAGCGCATGTGTATTATCGCACTCAAAATCTACTTAGCGGAATTTACATACTCTCTCCAGTTGTCCTGATTTTTAAAAGGAAACACTGGGCGAGTTGGCCGTGCGATTAGGGCCGCGCAGCTGTGAGCTTGCATCCGGGAGATAGTGGGTTCGAATCCCACTGTCCGTAGCCCTGAAGATGGTTTTCCGTGGTTTCCCATTTTCACACCAGGCATATGCTGGGGCTGTACCTTAATTAAGGCCACGGCCGCTTCCTGCCCACTCCTAGGCCTTTCCTATCCCATCGTCTTCATAAGACCTATCCGTGTCTGTGCAACGTAAAGCCGACTGTAAAAAAAAGTAAATAAAAGGAAACAGCAAGGAAAACAGCTCACTACTAAGGGAATCGATACCTCTTTTTGCAAATCATTTAGCGGCTGATAAGGGAACTGTTTGTGTTGGACAAAACCCATTGCATTGTTACATAGGCCATCCATAGGATAATAAATGAGTTATTCTGAGCAGGAATAAGGCAGTTTCCTAGCTTGAGTTAATAAAAGGTTATGTTAATACAGTAGCGCACACCGAGCGAGTTGGTTACGCGGTTCGCGTCACACAGCTGTGAGCTTGCATTCGGGAGATAGTGAGTTCAAAACCCAATATCGGCAGCTCTAAGGATGGCTTTTCCGTCACTTTCACACCAGGCTAATTCTAGAGCCGTACCTTAATTAAGGCCACGTGCACTTCCTTAGGCCTATTCTTCTTCTTCTTCTTCTTCTTCTTCTTCTTCTTATTTGACCGAGCAAGCGACTGCGCGGTTTGGATCAAGTAGCTGTCAGCTTGCTTTCGGGAGGTAGCTGGTTCGAAACCCACTGTCGACAGCCCTGAAGATGGTTTTCCATGGTTTTCCATTTTCACGCCAGGCAAATGCTGGGGCTGCACCTTAATTAAGTCTATATCGTCGTTGCGCCTGCGAAAACCGCTGTGGGATAATGTGGGAGAAATACTGACCCGCAACACATATATCATCGAGAGCGAGAATTCTTTGAACTTAATCGCACAATACTGAACCTTAGATGACAGACCCTACCGGCCAAAGTTATAAGTTGAAATATTATTTGTCTATATTTCTGGTGATATGTAAATGATGTAGATGACAATGAGTACTGCTTTAAGGGATCAAACATCGACCTCGTGAAGTGTTAAAGTGTGCTATGTTTTCTATAGATTGTTCGATGGAAGCTGGAGCCCGATATAAACAAATACCGAAGGCAGTGAATGCAGGTACGGAGGTCGCATTCTGATTGTCTGTCGGCTGTGAAGCGTTATTGAAACAATATTTCCTATGTTATTAAATTTATGGCATCTTTTAACTTAACTAAATGTTTTCGAGAACATTATATTTCTGTTGTATCGTTAAATAGTACAGGCGTGTTTAGTTACGAATAGCGTCGTAGTGTCAAAATGGCGGGATTTGTGGAACATCGGTCTAATAAGACTCTGAAAAATGGTGAAAACAGTTGGTTTTAAACGTGTTCTACAAATTTTGTGAAAATTATCGGTGAAAGAAATCGATTCGTTGACGTAAGCTGTTAGTGTTCAACGAGCAAAACACGACCTTTACGTTAAGGGACTTGTATTCCTTGCATTAACGAAGGACTTGCTCATATAACAGCTGAGAAGGGCGGGCACATGTTGACCATATAGCGAAGGGAGAGGGACAACAATGATTTTAGATAAGATTATGTCCTCTGCGATTGACCAGTTCATAATTAGTGTAAATGCTTCATGGTTGTTAGGTGAAGTATGGAGTGAACTGAACCACTGCCGGAAGACGACTAACGAGACTCCATAAGTACATTGCAATTTGAGTGTATTGATTATTTATCAGTCATTTCTGGCTATTTTTTGTTACTTTTAATAGCAGTAGAAGTTCAGTCACGTTGCTCAGTGCAAAGAAAGACAAAGACAAAGCCACCCCCGTACAGGCCATGAGGGGCCCTTGGAGGAGTGGAAGGTAAAGGCTTCCACCATTGTTAACCGCGGCACGTGATGGAGTAGAGTGGTTAGCTCTATGCCCGGCCGCCTTTGCCTCCAGAAATTAACCTGGTACTCATTTTTGGTGTAGGATGAGTAAATCTCAGGGCCATATGCACCTCCGAAAGTGGAAATCTCGTTTCTTAAATTTTACGACTTCCTGACGGGAATTCGAACCCACGTCCTTCCGGGCGAACCGAGCACGCCTTTACCGCCTCGGCCAGGCAGCCCCTGTTGCTCAGTGCGGTTTCCTTTTTACGAATGTAATATTGTAGGTAATTGTCGCTTTTACGAAGTTAGTTCGTTTCCATAAGACACTGGAAGCGTTGGGAAGCCATCCTCATCCATGACCGCTGCACAGCCTTCCATAATGCATGGAGATTTGTCGGAACAATAATCAAGGCGCACACATCCCTTTCGACAGCATCCCAGATGTGTTCAATAGGATTGAGGTCAGATGACGTTGGGAGGGGGGGGGGGGTAGGCAAGCCCCCTCATGCCCATGAAGTGTTAATCGAAGCAATCGGCCACCATGTGAGTGCGAGAATCGAGTGCAATGTATTCTTGTAAGTGTAGTCTCCTGCAGGATGCTGAAGGCGAACAAATGGGTGGATATGATCTGACAGTAGGTTCCTGTATATTTCGCCGGTGACGGACGTTAGAAGATATACCAGGGACCATATTTCATCTCACGAGAACAGTCTCCACATGATGCGATCACTATCATAAGCCTGCTGGGAAGAGGGATCCATTGCTTCATGTGTTTGACGACGCAAGTATGCCCCCGCCATCGACGTGTACCAACTGGTACCTCGTCTCAACTGTACAGGTGATCTTTTACTATCCTCCGAGAGCTCAATGGCGATGTTCCTTTGTCCATATACGTCTTAGTGCCTTATGACGTGCGATGAGGAGAGGTCTCCTAGAGGACAAATGGCTTCTGTACGCCATTGGAGGAAATGATTGCTAACACTCCACTGTTATCTAGCAATGAATTCGCGGGTGATCTTCTGCACTGTGACCCATCTATCCGCTCTTACCATCCAAGCTAGCCGACGGTCACTTCTGAAAACAACATCTTGTACACCATGACAGTTGACTCTGGTTTTCCTCGAATCCGCGTACTCACGGTGCCTTGTGGGCACAATGGCCAATGGAAAGCCGACTTCAGAATGGAATGACCTATAATGCTGGAGCCGACAATCTTTCCGCCATCAAATGCGATTAGATGTCATGTCTTACCCATCCTGAACTCAACTGTTACTCGCATGGCCAGCATGAGGTCTGGCGTTATCGCAGTCATGTGTTTTATTGCATTCGCCTGGCGTCTACAGTGCCATTTCGCCAAAACGGTAGCTATCTCTAATAACATCGCTCAACAATGTAGTAGTTACGTCTGGCTAAGTGAGGAAAACAACGGGACACAACCTAACTCATCATTTCTCTAATGCTGGCCGTTTGAACTCAGGTTGATGGGTTCCATCCTGTCTCTGTCCGGTGGTATTTAAAGGTGTTCATATACGTAAACCTCTTATGGATGGATTTATCAGCACACAAAAGAACTTCAGCGGGATAAATTGTCGTCACCTCAACGTCTCCGAAAACCGTAAAAGTAGTCAGTGGGGACATGAAACCAATAGCTTTATTATTATTATTATTATTATTATTATTATTATTATTATTATTATTATTATTATTATTATTATTAGGCCATTATTTATTTTCCTAGAATGCCCTCTCAGTGGCATCTGGCATCGGATGGTGGAACTGTTGGGAATACAATGAACGTAAAACTGCTGGAGAGGTTTAGAAATGACTAGATTCTCATCCATCCCAGGCTATTATTGACTACAGGATATCAAATGTACTGGAATACGGTATAGATTATATAACCTTCACATTATAACATATCTTTCAAGGGTAAAGGTAATTCTACCAGCGTTTGTGCAAATCATTTTCAGCTCAACGAAAAGAAAGAGAATGGAATGTAAATATTGCTTTTCTTCTGTCAATACTTGCTTGCTAATGATGCTGTAACTCACTCAAGGACATGTGTCGATCTTTTGTCAACTTTCTCGTCTTGTTTGTTTATTTCATAAGAGCTGCTGCTAGACAGACAAAGTCGTAAGTCGTTCCACTATTGTTCATACTGTCATATTTTTTCACCACTGTTCATAAAAAATGTGCATGGGCTGTATCGAAGCAACAGCCGCAGGTCTTTTACGGGTATAATAGGTTACGGGGGTGTTAGAAGTAAGTGAATGTGCATACTTTAGATAGAGTATTTCATTAGGCTGTACCTTCCTCTTGTGATGTGGTGTCACACTATGTCCAATCTCCAGCTTTTCGATGACATCTTCTCGAGTGTTTTCAGGACCAGGACTATCTATCTCTAGAGCCCTGCATGGATATCCGCGAAATTACTTTCTTGGCGGATGCAAACTGTATGGCATTGCTGATAATTTTGCTGATAATTTCTAAATAATGAAGTTTATTAATTTTCACTCAGGTGTATTCTTAGTTTTGCTTGTGGTTAGGTGACCCATGACAGTGGTATGGGAGAATGGTGATATATAAAGAGCCTTTAGACCACCAAGCCGTAAATCTGACTTAAGCCTAACTGGCTCCGGACCGCAATTATTGGAAGGAAGAAACAAAGGTCAGTATGTCTGTAGTTGTCGCAAGAGAAAATCCCTCATAAACCTCTGCCTGTAGGGGTTCTGGTGCCAGGTGTCAGGCCTATTGTATTGTGTTAACAGATCTATCCGTTTCAATATCTTGTGTGAAATATATTGTAGTTAAATATTTACAATATCCGCGGATAACAATCGTCGATGCGGATAACATTCGTGGATGCGGATAACATTCGCAGATGCGAGTGCGGATACGGATAATATTTTGTACATCCGCGCATGGCTCTATCTATCTCCAGTCTAGAGGGGCGCAGTAGATGCACTCACTTATGGCTCATGTTACTCACCCTCTCGGTATCTTATGCTGTCTAGAGGTACTCAGACTCGAACATTTTAGGCTTATTCGATTCTGTTGGACTCATTATTTCTACTTTTGCGGCGCATTTTAATTTTCTTTTTATTAATATACTGAGATATTTTGAAAATGCCCACACAATTCCCAAATATTTCCCTTTTCACGCATCTAGCCATCTAACGAAACAAAGGACACCTCGTGGTACGTACTATCACGTTGCGGTACCGCACGCTCCGAGTTCCGATTTCACCACAAAATGGCGGATGTTCGGGTGTTCCCGTTTATGTCACCTGACTTTCAAAGCTATTTGGGTAGACTCTTTGGACCTTCCTCTTTTGAAGCCAGTTATTGTATTTTTGCTATCTTTTATAGTTTTGACATCATTGAAGGAAGTCGGGTATACACTTTCTTTGATACACATATACTTTACCGGGGGTCCTAGTACTAGAACGAAACAGTAAACGGATTCTTTGTCAAAAACTCCATCCTTCAAATTATCATTGGTTTATAATGCAGCATTGAAGGTAAGATTATTATTTCTTTACCAAGGATCTAGGCTATTAAATAGTGGAACATAGTCCTCGGAATCAACGGAAGTTGTACGGAGGGAATTAGAGGAATGATAGCCTACGGAGAGGAAGCCTTCAGAAAGGTAAATCAGCTGCAAAATATATCAACCTAACACTAACGAAAGGTTTCGCCATATGTTTCGTCTGGAGTGTGGTTCTACTGTATATGGATCGAAAACATGGGCTGTCCGAGAAACACAGACGGAAAGAAAGAAACTGTCTAGAAATCTTTGAAATGTGGCTGTGGAGAAGGACGATGACAATCACGTGGAACGATAGGATGAGCATCATCGAAGTACTGAGAAGAGTGAAGGAAGAACGAACCTACATCAAGGCAATAAGGAAAAATAAAGCAGTTTGGATTGAACACATTCTGTGGAAAGATTTTCTACAAAAAAAATGGTAGGAAAGAATTTAGGAAGAAGAGGAAGAGGAAGAGGAAGTGGAAGAAAAACATTTGGTATATTGACTGATTTGAAAATGGGAAGGAAGTACAAAGAGCTTACAAGACTTTCTAAGGACCGGACACGCTGGAAGGAAGAGTTCAGTTGAAACCTGTCCAAGGACAGATTCACAAGTGTTGATGACAATGATGATAATGAGGATTATGACGAAGGGATAGTAAAAAAAATAACCTATGCTCAAGATTAATGTGAAATACGGGTTACTAGAAGAACTTCATAGAGCCTAACATAACTCAAATGGGTTTTGCGCTAATTATTGATAGTTCTGCATGATATTGTCCATCTTTGAACTTTGATTGAGTTCTGAAAAGTGATAATTTGTTTCTGATGGTCTTCTTGAACCTACAATGTTCCTGCTCGTTGCTCCGTACAGCACATGGTGTAACTGAATTGCAACAATAAGTTAACAGTGATTTCACGCGAAAAGGACAAAGCTATCCTGAACACCTCTGATGATATTCCCGTAATTTCCCTGTTTTGGGCTGGTCTCCCAAAGTTATCAGTTACATTGCAGACAGGGCTGCTGGGAACTATGGAGGAATTTTGAGAAACTTTCCAGGTAGCAAGGCATAATAAATAAGAAATCAACAACTGTTAGATTGTCTCGACAATGCAACTGATTCTGAGCTTAGAAACACAGCCGAGACAAGCTTTGCGGTGTGAATTACAGTACACGCAACAATAGTGTCTGTACTGCATGTACGATAACCAGCCATGAGTTTTTATGCATGTGTGTGGTGCTGTGTCCACAAGTGCGACATATCCTCATGTCGCAAATTGACAATATTACTGATATTTTCTATGCTGTAAAATGCTGTAAAAACTAGAGTATGGTTCCAGTGTATGGGACCCTCACCAGGATTACCTGATTCAAGAACTGGAAAAAATCCAAAGAAAAGCAGCTCGATTTGTTCTGAGTGATTTCCGACAAAAGAGTAGCGTTACAAAAATGTTGCAAAGTTTGGGCTGGATAGAATTGAGAGAAAGAAGGAGAGCTGCTCGACTAAGTGCTATGTTCCGAGCTGTCAGCGGAGAGATGGCGTGGAATGACATTAGTAGACGAATAAGTTTGAGTGGTGTTTATAAAAGTAGGAAAGATCACAATATGAAGATAAAGTTGGAATTAAAGAGGACAAATTGGGGCAAATATTCATTTATAGGAAGGGGATTTAGGGATTGGAATAACTTACGTTCAAAAAATTTCCAGTTTCTTTGGAATCATTTAGGAAAAGGTTAGGAAAACAACAGATAGGGAATCTGCCACCTGGGCGACTGCCCTAAATGCAGATCAGTATTGATTTATTGATTGATGAATTTTATCGTGGCATTTTTAAAACGCATTTTAAATTTTCATGCCTATTTTATTAATTTTTTACCCTATTTTAGACACCTGAAACTTAATTTCCTTCATGCCTGAAATTACTAGGTCTAAACATGATATAGTTTATGCAATTTTGCCACTCTGGTGTATTTCTTAATTCTCGCTAAGGAGTAGCGTGACTTCGTGGAAAATATAGGATTCTGCTATTTATCATTCTAAACTGTATAAATACGTTAAATTATGATGATGATTGTTGCTTAAAGAGCTTAACATTTAGGTCATCGGCCCCTAACGAAAAAAGAGAAGAAATGAAATAATAGATTAACATTTAAAATTTACCCACTTTCTAACATACTAGGTCACTTTTTTTGGTCAAACCACCAGTAGGGCCCTACTTGTTCAGTAGTAAACTTGTCCGCAGGTCGCCGGCGTCAACTCGAAAGACCAGCACCAAACCTCTTCGGAAGCCACACACCATTTCAGTAAAATTGTCCAAGTAGTTAATCATTATTAGCGTGTAAGATAACCATAGTCAATAAAATAATTTTCGCCCAGTAACGAAAGAGTGTGTTCTGTGTAGTTTAGGCAAATTTTACATTGTGCAAAGTTCCTGCTGTGCAGAGATGTTTTATAGAACGTAATGAATGATCATGATTACCGAGTGTATTGGCTACGCGGTTTGTTAACGTGAGCTTGCATTCGGGAGATAGTGGGTTCGAACCCCGATATCGGGTGCCCTGAAGATGGTTTTTAGTGGTTTCCTATTTTCACATTAATTAAATGCTGGGGTTGTACCTTAATCAAGGCCACAGTCGCTTCCTTCCTAGTCCTGTCCTATCGTCACCAAAATAGCTATTTGTGTCGGTGCGAGTTAAAAAAATGTCGAATAACTGTTCTGCTTCAATTTCAGTGTCACTGTAGCTTTGGTGAATAGTCGCGTGTTGTGCAGTCTTCTGCAATAGCTTATAGGCGTTTAATGCAGAATACAAATGAATCGGTATCTTTTAAAATACCGTATGTCCATTTTTTGGAGAAGTGTGTTACGTGCTCAGATGTGTAGTTTGAAAGACATTCTTTCATGTGTCAAAAAATGCCGCATGTTCAGGGAATATGTATGGTTTGACGCGTTGGTTAAATACTGCAATGTCTGAGGATCTAATTGAAAACTCCTTGTGTCCGGGAAACTTCCACGAACTGAGAAGCAGTTCCATCACTTTTGCTGTCCGGCTTCATGGCTAAGTGGTTACCGAGCTGGCCTTTGGTCCAGAGGATTTCGGGTTCGATTCCTGGCTGGGTAGGAGATTTTAACCTTCATTGGGTATTTCCGATGGCTAGGGGGCTGGGCGTGTGTGCCGTCTTCATAATTAGAATTCGTCATAGATGCGAAGGTCGCCTTTAAGACGTCAACTCGAAAGACCTGTAGCAGGCCTCTTCGGAGGCCGCAAGCCATTATCATTATTAACACTCCTGTTACACATCGATGTACCCAGCTGTGCACATACGGAACGTTGTTGATGGCGAATGAATGATCAACTTCCAGTTAAATCATTCTCGTACTATTCCTACATTGCCGCAAGAACATATTTATGGATAGTTGGTCAACATAAACATGAAGAAAATTCAGCATCTCCAGAAAATCATACAGTATATTCTTGATGGTTATAAAACACTTTATGAAATATTATTTGTAGTGTGTGGCCTGAATTTTTTTCCTGTTTTTTACAATTTGCTTTACGTCGCACGGACACAGATAGGTCTTATGGCGACGATAAAATAGGAAAGGGCTAGGAGTTGAAAGGAAGTGGCCGTGACCTTAATTAAGGTACAAGCCCCAGCATTTGTCTGGTGTGAAAATGGGAAACCACAGAAAACCATCTTCAGGGCTGCCGACAGTGGGGTTCGAACCCACTATCACCTGGATGCAAACTCACAGCTGCGCGCTCCTAACCGCACGGCCAGTTCGCCTGGTTGTGTGGCCTACAAACACCGTGATAAATGATATGCCCTGTATGTCAACATTGACATGGCGTATGGCTTTTAGTGCCGGGAGTTAACGAGGACATGTGCGGCTCGCCAGATGCAGGCCATTTGATTTGACGTCCGTAGGCGACCTGCACGTCGTAATGAGGATGAAATGATGATGAAGACAACACATACACCCAGCCCCAGTGCCAGGGAAATTAACCAATGATGGTTAAAATTCCCGACCCTGCCGGGAATCGAACCCGGGACCCCTGTGACCAAAGGCCAGCACGCTAACCATTTAGCCATGGAGCCGGACTGTGGCTGCATGGTACAGCGCGTATTAGACCACCGTCTCTGTAACAAAGGATGACTGAATAAATGGTCCCTAATAGACAAACCATGCATTTCCGGACACACGTTCATTAGACCTTTTCTGTTCCGTCCCCTCTTCTCGATAATTCCTAGAGTTAACATGGTGGAAAAACACCCTGTATACAGATATTTACAACACATTAAATAAATAACAATGATTCTCCCAAAATAATTGCCAATAATTGGCTATTAAAAAAGCGCCATTTCCGCCTTAAGAAAGTTGTGGGAAATCGCAAGAAAGGTTCAATAAAAGGCACATGGAACGTACCCATGATCGGGTATGATAGAAATGTTAAGGAATTACATCTTTCTGGTCTAGATTGATCATGGCATTCGATAGTACGAAATAGGACGAAATACTGAATTCAAAGTGGAAATAGCACCATTAGAACAGACACTCCTCATGTGACCTCACAATTGAGATTTGAATTATAGAACTTCAGAACGACGTATAGTAGGCTGGTATATCTCAAAGCAGCTCAGCAGTGTAAGTTAATGTGTAGAAACAATGCTGTCATTTGACACGTGCTATTCAGTTTTCATGCATCCTGAAACAAAAAATGGTCATGTGGACATACTGTGTTTTCAGTGTTTTCAAAATGAGCGATTCAATTGCATTTTCCAAACCAGTGCTAAAATGGTAGGCTTCAGTGATACGTTCAATGGAGTGGTTAAAAAGAGACATACCAAATTCCAATTAATTCCAAAAATCACACAACTTATGGGGGAGAATTTTAGTAATAGGCCTACGATGGGTTGCTCTAAGGTAGGTGGCAAAATTATATATACTGTAGCCTACTATATTAATGTAACATTATTTTTAGTGCCAGTATGCCTGATTCATTGGCTGAATTGCTAGCGTAATGGATTCGGGCCACAGGGCTTTGAGCTCGATTCCTATCCGGACCGAGATTTCTTTTTTACATTTTATTTTACGTCGCACGGACACAGACAGGTCTTATAGCGACGATAGGATAGGAAAGGCCTAGGAGTGGGAAGGAAGCGGACGTGGCCTTAATTAAGGTACAGCCCCAGCATTTTCCTGGTGTGAAAATGGGAAACCACGGAAACCATCTTCAGGGCTGCCGACAGTGGGGTTCGAACCCACTATCTCCCGCGCCGAGAATTTTAGACGCAACTAGTTAATTCCTTTGGTTTCGGGATAGGGTGTTTGTATTCTTCTTGATACACATCTTCAGTTACAAACAACACTTCACACTATCAACCATAACAGAAATACGCAATAGTGAATACATCCCTTTACTCAGGGTTGACGTCAAGAAAGGCATCCAGCTAATTTCACATCTAGTACCAATGTGTAATAAATGGAAAAATGGAAAAAAAAAGGATGAAAAGAAGATTAGTAGTGTCCATTAAGTAAACGACTATGTTATTTGCATCGGTGATGAATTGTTGGTAATTTTTCTTTTTTACAAGTTGCTTTATGTCGCACCGACACAGATAGGTTTATGGCAATGAAATGAAATGGCGTATGGTTTTTAGTGCCGGGAGTGTCCGAGGACAAGTTCGACTCGCCAAATGCAGGTCTTTTGATTTGACACGCGTAGGCAACCTGCACGTCGTGATGAGGAGGAAATTATGATGAAAACGTCACATACACCCTGCCCCCGTGCCAGCGAAATTAACCAATTATGGTTAAAATTCTCAACCCTGCCGGGAATCGAACCCGGGACCCCTGTGTCCAAAGGCTAGCACGCTAACCATTTAGCCATGGAGCCGGACTTATGGCGATGATGGGATACGAAAGATCTAGGAGCGGGAAGGAAGCGGCCGTGGCTTTAAGTAAGGTACAGTCCCAGCATTTTCCCGGTATGAAAATGGGAAACCACGGAAAACCATCTTCAGGCCTGCCGACAGTGCGGTTCGAACCCACTATCTTCCGAATGCAAGTTAACAGCTGCGCGCCCCTAACCGCAATGCCAACTCGATCGGTTAAATGCAAAAATTATACTTGTAAAATATTCATTCCACATTGGATGATGTGATTAAAGGGACCCTTCTTTTAATACTTCAAACTTACACCACACTTCTACTTCTCCTTCGTATTCTTCTTTTTCCTGGCCTTTTAGCAATTTATTGGGTTAGCAAGGGGTATGGATTTGGCCCACTTTTACGATTGGATGCTCTTTCTGACGCCAATCCTATGGGAGATATACTCCCCATTGCGTGTTTCTGTGTAATATGTGTAAATGGAGAGAAGTGTATTAAATAGAATACAAACACCCAGTCCTCGACCCAGAGTATTTAACGATACGCAGTTGAAAACTTCGGCCTTGCTAGGAATCGAAACCGATACCGTATGAACCGAAAGCCAGTACATTGTCCATGCAGACAAGGACTGGACTAAAAAATTACCCCCGTACTAGTAACAGTTGAGTACATCACTACAGATACTACTTTCAAACATGTCATGCAAGAAGTTTAACAAACGTTCATGGAGCGAATGGCTATGATATTCTGCTCCTCCCCCCTCCCCAGTGAATAATCACTGCTCATTTACCCTCATCATCAGCATCAACAACAACAGCTACGAAAACAACGACAACAACAATAACAATAAAAGCAGCAAACACACATGCTATTATGTAAGTAGTGACTCCAGTCATACTCATGACAACGTACGGATTTCATTAGACTTTACCTTTCTATAAACGTATTGGTGACATCTTCTATGGGTTGGATGTACTTCTTGATCGTCTGTAATTGAAGGATTGGCTTCTGTACTTTCGTGCGGAATATTCGCCATGATTCTCCATGTCTGCGAACAAAACACAGATTAAAACGACCACTCTTCGAGCACAGAATGTAAATATTTACCAGAAAACATGAATCAAAGCATGCACATTTATAAATATCGTCTTTACTGGTAGCGAATTTAGGCCATACTACCATTAATTTGATTTTGATACAAAAATTAAACAATATAACTGATAATAATAATGATAATAGACTAATAATAATAATAATAATAATAATAATAATAATAATAATAATAATAATAATAATAATAATAATAATAATAATAATAGTCCGCCTCTGATTAGCTGCCACCCCCGGAGGTCCGGGTTCGATTCCCGGCTCTGCCACGAAATTTGACAAGTGGTACGAGGGCTGGAACGGGGTCCACTCAGCCTCGGGAGGTCAACTGAGTAGAGGCGGGTTCGATTCCCACCTCAGCCATCCTCGAAGTGGTTTTCCGTGGTTTCCCACTTCACCACCAGGCGAATGCCGGGATGGTACCTAACTTAAGGCCACGGCCGCTTCCTTCCCTCATTCTTGCCTATCCCTTCCAATCTTCCCATCCCCCTGCAAGGTCCCTGTTCACCATAGCAGGTGAGGCCGCCTGGGCGAGATACTGGTCATACTCCACAGTTGTATCCCCCGACCAAGAGTCTGAAGCTCCAGGACACTGCCCTTGAGGCGGTAGGGGTGGGATCCCTCGCTGAGTCCGAGGGAAAAGCCGAACCTGGAGGGTAAACAGTTAATAATAATAATAATAATAATAATAATAATAATAATAATAATAATAATAATAATAATAATAATCTCTAACGCTTCATAGAAAGGGCGAGCTGGAAAATATCCTAAAAGAAGATGAAACTTTTAGGGCCAAAACACACGGAAGAAGGGTACTGCCTCCAAACCCGGAAATCCACAGAAAAATGATCTAATATCGCGGCAGACCTCAGGAAAAGAAGGCTAAAATTTTATGGACATGTTAAGAGGCTTCAAGAAACCAGACTAACCCACCAAGTTCTTGAAAGAGTTGATAAACTGAAGAATTTTCCTTGGATACAACAAACAAAAGCGGACATGAAGAACGCACAAATTCAACCTGAAGAAATTTTGAACCGAAATATATATAGAAAGAAAATTGACAAGTGGGAAGTTACTCCAGAGAATGAAGTACCAAAAACAGCAGGTACCAAGTGGACGGAAGAAAGGAAGAGGATCTTTAGTCAACAGACGAAAGCATCCTGGATCCTCCGCAAACGAAATCATAAGTAAAGCTTCGTGTGTTCCGAAAGGGACCATTCACGCATAATAATAATAATAATAATAATAATAATAATAATAATAATAATAATAATAATAATAATAATAATAATAATAATAATAATAATTGTACCGGTTGGTACACCTATACGCCGCACATTTGAATTTTCCGCCTTAAAGTACTCCTCTACTGCTGAAACTCTGAACTTTAAAACTGAATTAATTCAACCGTTTATCTGAAGATGTCACTGTGTTAATTTCGAATTGTTTTTGTTTACTAATTATCAAGAAGTGTGGACATTCTCTCACAGATGTCTCTACCAAAAACTATGATCATGCACCCTGGTGCGAAGTGATGGAACTTTCCTTGAAGATATTTTATACTCATAAGTTTTCCTATAACTAAATTTCGTTCTTTCATTTGTAGGCTGGCAATATAAATCTTTTCTTTCCGCCAGTTTTAAAATTAGCCAATCGTAAATTTCTGTCATTAATTTTCAGCCAATGGCGTCTTTCTTTACCAATGTCGATGTGTAACTGTAAGCTACCCAATAAACGACTGTGGGTGTTGTAACCGTCCAGGCTTCTCCAGCCCTACTAATTTAGTGTACTATCATTTTACGCGATATCACTAGATATCAAGTTTATCCGCCATCGGGAATTATTCGTAATAACATATTTATTCTACGTCAAGCATTTGTAAATAAGGTTTTTGCAATCATATTATATAATTATAACATCATTTATTATTTAAATTATTATATTAGGTAGGATTGGAATTCATTATGTATTGTAAATATGGTCAATATGTTGAGACATAGTTGTTGTCATTTCATCTCATATTTGTGTATACGGAAAAGGTTATTCTTATAGCAGGGGAATTTAGCATGACTCACTTGGGTTAAACTCATGAGCCAAGGCAGTAAACAGCGACCCGCGCGCGAGGCTTGCTATGCGGAAAGCTACATCATCGCCACGCCTACTGGTCTTGTCAAGAAGAAAGAAGAGGGAGATGATAATGCGATTTACGAATCAGATGCTTCGTTATATAGAGATCTGAGATTAAGCTGTTACCAAGAGTGGGGAGAGCCCGGTGATATTATCTAACACGGAGTCTCGAGATACTCACTCACATCGCTACTTCTGCTGAGAACCTAACTACTATTAGAACTTCTACTGTGAACATCTACTTTGAACGACGTTATTGATTTTGAAACAGTGTGTGGTCTCTCCGAGACATAGTTACTTTTTTACAGTGTGTTGTCGCTTTAACACTTTACTCAGCTGCGGTCACGTTATCGGATCTGCGTGAGACGAAACAAGCTTATGGCTTATGTTATATTCAGTAAATCTTCTGGACGAAGAACTATGTTTAGTTCAAGTCCATGGAATTTGGTACAAGTCTGTACCGTATAAATAGTATAGTTCAGTTGATTTGAGATTTCTATTAACATGGAAAAATTCATATCTCTGAATTTTCTCCTCATACGATCAACGCTGATCAGTTTTTACAAGTATAGGGCCAATGTCTAATTTAAAGACTAGGCAATTAGGGAGTGCTAGTCCAGATAGCCCGTACCACATCAGAGAAGGAAGGATGTCCATGGAGTCAATTCTACGTCGAGAAGAAGAGAACGAGTAACCACGGAAGCCAGATGACTTCAACGGAAACTGCAATTGGTGAGCTTCAATTAGATAAAGCAAGCAATAGTAATTTGAGTAATGTAAATTCTAAATCCCTCTACGCTTTAAGGAACTTTTCCGATTCATCTCATTATTTTTGAATAATAAATTCATTTGTATTTTATATTGCGTTAATTTTCTTTCTTAAGCGATACTTAATGGTTAATTATTTAAAATCCTACCCCTGTGATTTAAGTATAAGTCTCTATGCTAGTAAATATAAATTTTGGTTTACAGTTTTGTTTAAAACTGTAACCCTGGCGCCCAAACATCACATACAGAAATGGGAAACCATGGGATGTTAATTGTTTCTATTTGCGTGGCAATTTGCGGGCAAGCCACATATAGTTTATTTGATATTCATGTGTCCCAAGGTAATAACTTTCGTCTCCTCAAGTGAGAAGCTTAGGGTCGAACAGTTTCATTGTGTCTTAATTATTCATGAAAGGTCTCGAATCTTCCATGAGGGTTTAAAAACTGCTGATTTTCATGGCTCGTCGCCACTTCAACAACATCTAGCGTATTGTATGGAAGTATAGCAGGGGGCGGGTTGCGCCTCTTCCTTCGAGCAGCAGCTCTTCAGCAAAGGTAGTGGCCTTTTAACATCTTTATTTCTTTCTTGATCAGCAGTTTAACCCCCGGGGAAGTTTCGAAACCTTTTCAAGGTATCGTACCTGTTTAAAAATGTAACTTAGTGCCGGCTTATGTAAACATTTTCTTATTACTATACTGTAAATCGGGGATAGAGAGTGCTTTACCCTCTCGAGCTCCCCTTCAATTTGGATTTGAGGTGACTACGTTTTCATAACCGATTTTCTTCTCTTCATTAATGTGTTAAATTATTTTTCTTATACGAGTCACCTCTATAGTATGGGAATACCCCTGTGTTGTAATAAGTTGATGACTATTGATAAATAAATCATGAATAAAAATATATAAATAAAATTACTCAAAAACTTAATGAAATTAATAAGCATAATTAACCGAAATGTCCGTAGTATGGGCGCCAGAGTTCACCAGAATGGATCCCTCGAATTTAGATAAGAGCATGGTAAACTTTATATCCCAGGGCGTGTACATAATGCTGCGTACTGGTACATCTGCTGCAGGCCTTACCTAACCTCCTGAAAACGACTAATTAGGTAGGAACTGCACCTAGGTTTATCAATAACACTGATTCTAAAATAGCTAACTATATTCTGAACAAATTCCGTGCATGAGCACCTCATCAACATACAACATTAGACATATAATACACACATAAAATATTGCTGGAAGACTCCATATTTACAACAACAACAACAATAATAATGAAAATCGTGGGAAAACGAAAGTGAGAACTAAGCTACCATTTGCAGATAGTCCGATGAACAATGTACATGTATGAAGATAAATACCCTTCACTGTCTCTATATCAATTCGACTTACCGATTCTCATAATCGGCAGTTATCACTTCACACAGATACTGTACCTTGTACTACTGTGTTCACATATTTTAACACTTGTAAAGATATATACACACGTCTGTCGATCCTCAACATATAAATTTATGGAAAGTCTGAGATAGCTTTCACCAACATATAATGCTAGGCCGCCACAAGTGCTGCAATACTTAATGCGCAAGCACTCTCCACAAACATAACACGACTACGCTCCACGAACGTTTGAAGTCCAGTCCATTGCTGCCGTGTCACTCCCGTACCGTGTATCAGCACCACTTCCTTCCCGTACAGTGCGTCAGTTGTAGTTGTAGTTGTAGTTATCTTCCTTCTCGTTCCTTTACAAACACCTCTACAATCACCCTTACAATGTCTCATACAATCTCCTATACAATCCTCTCTCGTTGCCGCCGTATGACCAACCTTTATAGACATCAACATCCCCCTCCTCTCAGATGAGACGTCTGGATTGGTGCTTGCCAGCCAATCATGAGTGATCTCAAATCAAGACCAAGCCCTGAACTACTTCTTCCTCCCAAGACAATAACAAAATCTGGGGAGTTTTCATGAATCACCAAACTTTCCCTGGTACAACAACAAGCTCATCTCATCAGGCTGGGATATATACATATGAGTAAATGGAATTTCCTGACACAAGTACATCACAACAGACACTGGGGTAGCCAGATGACTCATTCAAATTACCAGAGTTATTACAGCAATGTTTTCCCACTGGTGCAAAACAAATTACTCATACCTACATATGTGGATATCTTCCAGCTTACCAATATAAATGACAAAACATACAAATGAAATACTGATAATAATAATAATAATACTGATAATAATAATAATAATAATAATAATAAATCGAATACTGACAATAATATCTCTAACTTCTACATATAATTCGGGGGTGTGATATATGTACTATCACATAACGCCCCCTTGGTGAATCGATGATATCATATATTGTGATTCACCATAAAACAGAACTTCATACATAACCTTATAATGGCATAACTGAACACATAATTTACTGTAATAATGATATATACATTGCGTCTACTGCATTGTATTCGCACACACGAAATACAATTTGTCCAAACAATAATAATAATAATAATATGGCTATATACACACAACTCTGATTGTTTCACATACCATTGAACACAATCCCTTCTTACTACAGTACACTTAACTCAAAATTGATAATATATACCTCCAAGGTGCAGATCCTATCTCTATATCTACAAAGACCTTGTTGTCAGAGGTTAGAAACTGCTAAGCACACTTGCCTATACTACTGTCCACAGCATACGGACCCTGATACAATTGAAAAAACTTATGCATAGTTTTCTGATCGGCATCGATAGACGAGGAATGCGTACCGCAATAAAACTAACTACTTCTAGAATACACTCTATCTCACACACAAAGATTCGTACCATCCAGTCACACAAGAATCATACAAACTTTCATTCGGAACATAGAAATCCCAATTTCTGAAATGCGCGGGAATCTCACTACGTTTACACTTCCACAAAACCATAATTAATGCAAGCAAACAGATCACATACTTTTTCACACATTCCACATCGATATCACTCAGCACGTCATTCAAATCTTTCACACATCTCTCAGAATTAAATAAAACATTACACACACGCTTGGATAGACTTTCTTTCATCTCACGCACCCTTCCATTCTCACTTACGCTCACTCTATTACTGAAATTCTTACCATAATACACTTCGAAATTGCTGTCATTACTACTTAATGACCCAACAATCAAGTCATCTTCACCACCTTCCATATCAGCTTCTACTTGCACCACCTTCATGCCAACAACACTGCTACTTTCGACTCTCTTATCAGAAGTTTCATTAATCTCAAAGTCACCATTTTCACACATAATGGACCTAACTTTACTCTCCTCACGTACACTTAAATCAACAAAAACATCCTCATGATGTATACTCCGTAAACACTCTTCACTCACAAAACAACCTTCATCAACTTCACAAAAAATTTCACTTACAATTTCAGAAACTTCTGTAAGATTATCGATCGCAACATCGCTATTACCATCACCACTAGTACAAAGTAAGTCATCCGACACATCTTTCTTACCTTCATCACGCCCCCTATACACAAAATCTCCCTGATCACAAAACACATGGTCATACAATGATTCCTCTTTCACGTCTACCTCGTAACTTACCTGTTTCATCACGTGAATAGGAATTTCGGTATCGGACTGCCTATATGACCCAACTAAGAAGTCCGATTCCGGTTTAAATTATTTGACATGGACTGTTCACTATTATCATGTCTCTGCACTTGATCTGGAGGTCTTTGATCCGTACGCCCCCTACTTTCTGATTCCCCTTGATTAGGTCTTCTGCCATAATATTCCTGGTGATTAACTCCCTGATTAGAGTGTCTGTTTCCCCTTCCGGAATTACCACCCTGATTCCCTTGCCTAGAATGACTGAAATTCTGATTATTCCTATCTCCCCCTAGCTGATTACCTTGTCTCCCATTATCCCCGTAATTTCTACCTTCACTTTGCCTAGTCCTCCCCTGCCCTTCCAAAGCATCAAACCTCTCTAACAGCTGCTCTAATTCCTTAATCGTAACAATATTCTGCATACATGCAGCTAATCCGACCTTCTCAGGAAAATGCCTCAACATCTGGCGGACTGTATCTCTCTCCGATGCTAGACCTTCAATATTCTGGCTGATCAGAACATGCGCCAAGAAATACTCCGTCATAGATACACCTTCCTGAGGTTTATACTTGCCAAATAGCACGCGATCTCTTTCCCTTCCCTGAATCGCTTCACTCCAAAATTTAGAACTAAATTTCTCCCTAAATTCCTCCAAACTCGAAATACCCTGTCTGTAAACTTGAAACCAGGATCTCGCTTCACCAACAAATGCAATATCCAACATCTCATCAACCATACTCCAATCAATCAAACCATCGTCAAGATTCTTGGAAAACCGTTTCTCCACCGTTTTCAAGAATTCCATCGGATTAAACTGCCGACCATTAAACTTGGGTAATTCAGAGTCCTTCGTACAAGATACGTACCTATTACATATACTGCTTCCTACTTGGATTTGACTGATCTCCTGCCTTAATTTTACATGACATGCTTTAATTCCTTCTTCAACTACCATTCTGGCATTTCCTTCTACTGACTTGAGGTCATCTTTTACCGACTTAAGGTCTTTCTCCAATTTCTCATCCTTCTCATCTATACGCTTCGCTAAAATGTTCTGATTGGATTTAATTCGATCTATTTCTTCGACTTTATCTTCCACTATTTTTATTCTCTTATCACATTCCTTGCTGTTTTCAATAAATTCTTTCCTAACTACATTAAATCGGCATTCAATTTTCTCAGTCAATTCCAAGCTTTGAGCTTCTACCTTATTACTGACTTCCTGAATTTCCCTGCTTTGATGGTCAAACTTCTGGTTCAATTCATCTATTCTACCATTCACAGCACTACTTAAACTATCAATTTTACTAGACAATTCAACACTCACTAAATTTAACTCCTTACTTTGATTCTCAATCTTACTGGACAATTCCGTACTAACTGAATTTAATTCACTATTAATACTGTATATTTCATTACTTAAAAAACTCAATTCACTCTTCAACTCTCTACTCTGACCATCAATCTTACTGGACAATTCAACACTCACTGAATTTAACTCCTTACTTTGACTATCAATCTTACTGGACACTTCATCACTCTTACTATTTAATTCAACACTTTGATTATCAATCTTATTGTTAACAACATTTAATTCATCCTTGAACTCTTTATTTTGGATAAGAATCAACTGTAGCAAACTACGAATGGAGGCCTCCTCTAAATCCCCTACATTCTGAGTTTGAGACGGGTTACTCGGTTCCTCACCTATCGTTACCGATTGATCTTTCCTACTATCAGCCATTTCGCTATTCTCACTTAAATTAGATAAACTCGATGTGGTGGAATTCTTTTGACTTCTCTTATCCTGATTCATAGTACCAGCAACTTTCAAAACCTCTCTACTTCTCAACTTTATAATACTGGACTCGCTACAACATTTCTTCATACTCCAAAATACACATGAAACATATAAAACACTTCACTGACATAGTTTGCAGAATTCCAACCACACCTGACAAGTGCACCTACGCTTATAAGCTTAACAGATGTACCAATCATTCAGCCACACGTTGGGAAGCCAATTGTAATAAGTTGATGACTATTGATAAATAAATCATGAATAAAAATATATAAATAAAATTACTCAAAAACTTAATGAAATTAATAAGCATAATTAACCGAAATGTCCGTAGTATGGGCGCCAGAGTTCACCAGAATGGATCCCTCGAATTTAGATAAGAGCATGGTAAACTTTATATCCCAGGGCGTGTACATAATGCTGCGTACTGGTACATCTGCTGCAGGCCTTACCTAACCTCCTGAAAACGACTAATTAGGTAGGAACTGCACCTAGGTTTATCAATAACACTGATTCTAAAATAGCTAACTATATTCTGAACAAATTCCGTGCATGAGCACCTCATCAACATACAACATTAGACATATAATACACACATAAAATATTGCTGGAAGACTCCATATTTACAACAACAACAACAATAATAATGAAAATCGTGGGAAAACGAAAGTGAGAACTAAGCTACCATTTGCAGATAGTCCGATGAACAATGTACATGTATGAAGATAAATACCCTTCACTGTCTCTATATCAATTCGACTTACCGATTCTCATAATCGGCAGTTATCACTTCACACAGATACTGTACCTTGTACTACTGTGTTCACATATTTTAACACTTGTAAAGATATATACACACGTCTGTCGATCCTCAACATATAAATTTATGGAAAGTCTGAGATAGCTTTCACCAACATATAATGCTAGGCCGCCACAAGTGCTGCAATACTTAATGCGCAAGCACTCTCCACAAACATAACACGACTACGCTCCACGAACGTTTGAAGTCCAGTCCATTGCTGCCGTGTCACTCCCGTACCGTGTATCAGCACCACTTCCTTCCCGTACAGTGCGTCAGTTGTAGTTGTAGTTGTAGTTATCTTCCTTCTCGTTCCTTTACAAACACCTCTACAATCACCCTTACAATGTCTCATACAATCTCCTATACAATCCTCTCTCGTTGCCGCCGTATGACCAACCTTTATAGACATCAACATCCCCCTCCTCTCAGATGAGACGTCTGGATTGGTGCTTGCCAGCCAATCATGAGTGATCTCAAATCAAGACCAAGCCCTGAACTACTTCTTCCTCCCAAGACAATAACAAAATCTGGGGAGTTTTCATGAATCACCAAACTTTCCCTGGTACAACAACAAGCTCATCTCATCAGGCTGGGATATATACATATGAGTAAATGGAATTTCCTGACACAAGTACATCACAACAGACACTGGGGTAGCCAGATGACTCATTCAAATTACCAGAGTTATTACAGCAATGTTTTCCCACTGGTGCAAAACAAATTACTCATACCTACATATGTGGATATCTTCCAGCTTACCAATATAAATGACAAAACATACAAATGAAATACTGATAATAATAATAATAATACTGATAATAATAATAATAATAATAAATCGAATACTGACAATAATATCTCTAACTTCTACATATAATTCGGGGGTGTGATATATGTACTATCACAGTGTATCGGCTTAATGCCCTTTAGGTTTTAACAAGTTTCATGTAGGAGTGCAAGTACTCGCCTCCAGACATGTTATTATT
This sequence comes from Anabrus simplex, assembly GCF_040414725.1. Classification (NCBI taxonomy): domain Eukaryota; kingdom Metazoa; phylum Arthropoda; class Insecta; order Orthoptera; family Tettigoniidae; genus Anabrus; species Anabrus simplex. Next base: position 311,756,043 of record NC_090267.1, on the reverse strand, counting down.
TTGGGCCATTTTATTAACCTGTTCCTTTTCATAAAGGCCCTTGTAGGTTGGGTACGAGATACCCCTGTTTCAAATTGTAAAATTGGGTCATAGAAGGCCAGAGTGTTGTAAATTTTTGATGTTGAGAATTTGAGAGCCTGATAGCTCTTTCCTTAAAATTTTGTACTTACAAGGTGTGCCTCTTGGAGGCTAGGTATGTTGTTGGTGGGAGCAAGTGCTCCGTGAACTTGGGGTTTTCTGCCCCTGAATCTTTGTACCTTCTTGTAACTGGAAGCCGTGAGCTCAGGAAATGCTAAACGAGGGGCTGGAAGCCCGGATTACTAAATTTTGGATGTACTGACCTTGTAAAAACTTTGTCATGGTATCTGATATGTTATTGCAATCGCACCTAGTGAAAGATTGTTAATGTTTTGGTATTGTTAATTGTTAAATCTTGCTATGTTCGAAAATATAACCTTTACTGAAATTTTAATTCATCTTTCGGACTTGTAGTTAGACCCATTCCAGCCCGCACCTTCTTTCACCTCTGCTGGTCCACGAGTAACCCCGTAACAATAATAATAATAATAATTAGTAAAATATCAATTCTAAAGTAAACCCTAGTAAATTATAATCCAAGTATAATAATATTTGAGTATTCACTCATGCGTTCATACTTTGATCATTTAACAAGCAGAGGTAGTGATGGGGAATGACTCCTCCCAAAAACATAAAATCCCCTCCATTTTAATGATTAAAATATATATATGAAGATAAAAATGTGATTATTTCTCTTTCAGTTAACCCGTGAATGTAACTTTAAATCTTTTCGGTCTGTCGAAAGCGCTAATTATAACACATGATAACATGTGAAACAACACGCACTTATAAACAAAGAATGACATGTTTCTACAAGAACATTCTACCAAATCACTTAAAATCATGCGTATATAATATACAATATCGTGAGTATTGTTTCAGTGTGTGGGGCCCTCACCAGGATTACTTGGTTCGAGAACTGGAGAAAACTCAAATAAAAGCTGCTCGATTTGTTCTGGATGATTTCGGACAAAAGAGTAACGTTATGAAAATATTGCAACGTTTGGGCTGGGAAGACTTGGGAGAAAGGAGACGAGCTGCTCGACTAAGTGGTATGTTCCGAGCTGTCAGCGGAAGGATGGCGTGGAATGATATTAGTAGACGAAAACATTTAAGTGTTTTTTTAAGAAAATAGTAAAGATCACAATATGAAGATAAAATTGGAATTCAGGAGAACAAATTGGGGCAAATATTCGTGTACAGGAAGAGGAGTTAGGGACTGGAATAATTTACCAAGTGAGATGTTCAATATATTTCCGAAGGCTAGGTAAACAACAGATAGCAAATCTGCGACGTGGGCAACTGCCCTAGGTGATTGATTGATTGATTGATTGATTGATTTACGTTGCGTGAACTTGTCGATGAATTGTGATTTGGTGATGTTATGAACAAGTGAGACAAATAATGATTTTAGTAGTCCTCTCTGTCACCTTAGTACCTTTGAGAAAGTTTTCTGTACTTAACCTAAGCTGCTGATCGACCGTTACCTTCAGCGACTACGTTTGGACTGAAGCCTGTTCCCTTGCTCCAGTCGTGGCTGCTATGCAGAAGAGTCAGAAGGGGCTTGCTGTAGGCAATAACTATGTTCAGTGTAGAGAGATAGGGGGGTGAGGGTAAGTGCTGCTTCGTCATCTTATACAGGTAATGTATTCTTGTGTATTAGGGTAATTGGCATGGTTAAGTATAAGAGACGATCATGAGCCCAACCTTCGCCGCTGCTAGAATAATAAATAAATAAATAAATAAATAAAATAAATAAATAAAATAAATAAATAAGTAAATAAATAAATAAATAAATAAATAAATAAATAAATAAATAAATAAATAAATAAATAAATAAATAAATAAATAAATAAATAAATAAATAAATGTGCAAGATAATGATTTTGATGAAATTAAAGTGAATTATTGAGAATCTTTTAAGACATGATTTTTAGTGATAAATAAAAACCTACTAAACATTTCGAGTGGCGAGAGCATTAACTAAATTCAGATAGTTTAGTACGGATAAGAATATCCTAATCCACTTTCCTTACCCACATTCCAGACGTTTAGCGTCACAGTAGCTACTTGTGGGATTCATGGAATGCTAATACACAAAGCGTGAAATGTTGTTCGGAAATGAATTAATTAACATGAAGATTGGGAAAATTTATAAATGTGCGTGATCGTTGAGGTTGATTTGGTTGGCCATGTAAGTGGTTGAGGGGAGTGTCGGATGTAATTACCCTGTTCAGTGGTGAGAGGAGGGGAAGCGCTGCTTCGTCATTTTATAATGTACTAGCAGTTGACCGCAGTTTCGCTCGCGTGGATTTCGTAATTGTGATAAAGGTAATCGTTCCTTGGTACTGTACTAAGACATTATCTGAAAATCCCTAAAGTATAAAAACCCACCGAAAAATTCAATTTCATTTACCACAGAAGCGCTTTGCAAACCACGTTTGTGGTATTGCCGTTTGCGGCTAAGATGACCATGCAATATAGAACTCTACAGTACATGTGAGAAACAGACTTCTCTCAAGTTGGAAAAAAAACGTTTCTTTATTATTAAGGAGATTCAAACACCAATTTCCACGTCTGCAGCATCTTCAGTTTTTGAGATATAAATATTCACATAAAAAGAATCCAACGCTTTTTACAGTTCTTCCCCCCACCTCAATGGATTTTGCAAAAGCAAAAAAAGTGGTTTATTTATTTTTAAAGGAGATTCCAAATACCAATTTGCACGTCTGTAACATATTCAGTTTTAGAGATACAAGCATCCTAATAAAAAAATATTCAACTATTTTCTCACTTCTTTTAACCCCCGTAAGTGCCTTTTACGGAAACAAAACAAAACATATGTTTTCTTGTATTTTTAAAGGACTTTCCAAATACCAAGTTTCATGTCTGTTGACATGTTAAGTTTTAACATATACTGTAGATATACAGGTACTCACTTTAAAATTTCGCCCGCTTTTTACATTCTTTTCAGCCCTTTAAGTGAATTTTCCGAAAACAAAGAAATGCGTGTTTCTTTATTTTTAAAGGAGATTCAAAATACCAACTTTCACGTGTATAAAATCTTTAGTTCTTGAGATATAAGCATCTTCATACAAAGAATTCAACTGAATTTTCAATTTATTCACCCCCTAAGTGGATTTTTTGAAAACAAAAGAAATGTTTCTTTATTTTTAATGGAGATTCTAAATACCAATTTTTACGGCTGTAAAAACTTCAGATTTTGAGATATAATTATCCTCATACAAAGAATTCCACAAAAATTTTCAATTTATTCACCCCCCCTTAAGTGGATTTTTGAAACCAAAAGAAGAAATGTTCATTTATTTTTTAAGGAGATTCCAAATGCCAATTTTCATGTCTGTAACATCTTCAGTTTTTGAGAAATAAGTGTCCTCATAAAAATTCAACTTCTTCACTCCTTTCCACCCCCTACCTCTAAGTGGACTTTCCGAAAACAAAAGATACGTGTTTCTATATGTTTAAAGGAGACCCGAAATACCAGTTTTCAAGCCTGTAACCTTCAATTTTTTAGATATAAGTATCCTCATAAAAAGAATTCAATTTTTTCACTTTCACCCTCCCCCCTTACGTGAATTTTCCGAAAACAAAGAATACGCGTTTCTGTGTTTATAAAGGAGCTTCCAAACACCAATTATCGATACTGTAACATCTTTAGTTTTTGAGATATATGTGTCCTCATAAAAGGAATTCAACTCCTTTCAACCCCCGCCCCCACCAGTTGATTTCCCACCAAAACTCCGTGTTTCTTTATTTTAAAAGGAGATTCTAAATACCAATTTTCACGTCTGTAAGAACTTTATTCTTTATTAGACATAAATATTCTCATCAAGTGATTAATTTTCAATTCTTTCACTCCCCTTAACTGGATTTTACGAAATCGAAGGAACACGTGTTTCTTTCCTTTTAAAGGAGATTCCAAATATCATTTTTCACGTATACAGCAAGTTTAGTTTTTGAGACATAAGTATCCTCATACAAATAATTCAACCAATTTTTCAATTCTTTCACCCCCGCCCCCTTTCAGTGGATTTACAGAAAACAAAAAAAAAAATGTTTTTCTTTAATTTTAAAGGAGATGCCAATTACCAATTTTCACGACTGTAACATCTTCAGTTTTTGAAATAACAGTATTCTAATAATAAAAACTTCAACATCATTTTCAGTCCATTTTACACCCCCCAAATGTTTTTTTACAGAAACAAAAATACGTGTTTATTTATTTCTAAAAGGGATTAAAATACCAGTTTTCACTTCTGTAACATATTAAGTTTTTGAGATATACTGTAGATATGCTTATTTTAAAAATTCACACCTATTTTAGTTCCCCTTTAGTGGATTTTCAGAAAACAAGTTATGTATGTTTACTTTTTACAGGTGTTACGAGCTCAAATTCGCCTACCTTATGGCTGCTTCTCCGTCTTGATTTAGTGCACACTATATTGCGCTGCTCTATGAACCTTCTGCTTGCTATCCTGTCTCACCACTGCTTCATCTGCTACACCGCCACGCGCAATCTCCGTGACGTCACCTAGTTCTAGTGTGTTCTCGAGCTCGCTTCGCTCCGTGTATATATACTCGCCGCTTTCTCCTGTCCGGCGATCAGGTGTGACTTGGTGTTGTAATCGGCAGTGGGAGCTCAAGCCCTGCACCGGCTGGTCCGAGTGCATTTGGACTTTACTTGGTTCTCCGTTACGTGTTGGGTGAGCAGATTTTTACTGTAATTATTTACCATTCATTTTAATTTCGCCCTCTCATTCATCATATGGGCTTGAATAACGCTTCGATATTGAACTATCGTCCCTTCAGGACACAGCGAAATTTCACGGTGCCAAATTATTGACTTTGACTTTATGATGGAAATATGAAGGAGGAAGCGTGCTGGGCTTCAAGTTTTGAACAGTTGTACTGGAACCTTTTCTCTCGTTTGGAGCGGACATCGTACCCTGGTCAATCCCCTTTCCCTGCTTGAATCTCTTTCCCGATTTTTCCTTCTTTTCGTCTACCTTTCGTACCTCTAGTAACATATTGATAAATTTGTAGCTTGGTGCTCTGCTAAATTTTTTTTACTTCATCTGGCGTGTGCCTTTCGATTATTCTGGTGTCTACTTGCTTAAAAAAAGGGAGAGAAAACCTGTTGATAATTTGTACAATTTCCCATTTTAATGGTGTATCAAATGGTCGAAGTTCTCATTCTTATAGTGTAAACAATTGTTATTTCTTGGAGTTGTTTTAATATATGTGTTCATTTTTTGAAACCTGTGCTAGTGGGAGTTTTCTTGGGTGTTTTCCTTCCCCCCCTCTTTTTCCACGTGTCCCTACCGTGATAGTTCCTCTGGGGAAAGGCCCCATAATTGAAATCACCACTTGATTTGGGATGTGATCACTGCTATCTGGTTATTCTAGACACGACATTTAAATTTTGGTGTTACCTCACTTTACGCCCTTCCCTGCGCATTGCTCTGCTGAGTCCTCTTCCCCCCCGCACCGGCAAGTATTTCTTGAGTCCCTTTGCTTACTTTGCGTCGAACTTGGTCGGTTTATGCTTAGTGATTGCTGCAAGCACTTGAAAGTACATATCTGTTTAAATGTGTCAACGCTCACCGTAACAAATGGTAGCAGAGTACTTCCTATTTTGACTGCTTCATTCCTTTGTGTGCTTTCATTCATGGCTTGTTTTTCCGATAATTTCCCTTTAGGGGATGACTCTTCCGTACTATCTTCTCCGCTAACACCAAATTTATCATTACCTAACCCTCCTGTACCGAATCTAATTTCTTTTTCGTCTACCCCATCTTCTCCTTCCCTATATCCGTCTTCCTCAACCCATACACCTCATTTGCAATCCGATGATACTAAACCTTCTGTTTTACTACATCACATGGCCCCGTCGCCCCCTCCTTATTCTCAACCCCCAGTACCTACTACCCCCTCTGTTGATAATGCCCTTAATGTACAAATCATTACGCAATCGTTATCACAAGTTCCCCAATTATGCGCAACAGATCCCCGAAATCTTACCATTTGGCTGTTTTCAGTTCGTAAGTTCTTAAATATAAAAGTTGCCTCCTTTCCCCAATTAATTGGTCTCTTATCCACCAAAACTACGGGTTTTTCTCCACCTTTTGGTTGGATAATATGTCGAATTTTTCAAATTGGTATGAATTGAGACATGCAATACACAATTATTTCTTGCCCCTAGAAGTCCGTTACAAACTAAGTACAGAGTTCATCAGACGCCACCAGCTACCCAATGAACCTGCGCACGACTATTTGGACTCTATCATCACTTACAGTGACGTTTTGAATGTTTCATATAATACTTCCGAACTGATATCTATTATTCAGTTTTATGCCGCTCCATCATTCCGCATGCTTTTTAATGTTCTTACCCCCCCCCCCCGTTTCCCTTTTTCAACTCTACAATCTTGCTCAACAACATATGATACATTCTCTAGGGGATCGTTCCTACTATGCTTCCGTCTCTCCCCCACCGATCCCTGCTCCTCCTTTACGTTCTTCTTTGTCTGCCGTACCTACCCTTAGTGTCCGTCCTCCTATAACCTGTTATCGTTGTAAATTTCCGGGCCATATTGCCCGTCAATGTACTAATTTGCCTTCGGGAAACGCCTTCCACCCGCGTCCTTAGGCAGTAGGCGTTCACATAGGGAAAATCTGCCTCATTCCTCCCAGCTTACCTCCGTACCCCCATCTTCCCAATCCCTTCATAATTCTATTTCTCTCTCACCCCCGAGTTGTCATGTTATGCTCACAGTTAATAACCTTCCTTCTGTTGCGCTCCTAGATTCTGGGGCGACAGTGTCACTCATTAGTTCCCGATTTTATAGCGATTTACTTCACAATAATCCTCATCTGCAATATCTTCCATCTCCCCTTCGATGTCTTTCAGTCTCTAATCAACCCTTAAAAATTTTGGGTAGTATCTTGTTACATATTAAACTCCAGCACCTTTCTTGGCCTTTCACTTTTCAGATTGTGGAGGACTTGTCCTTCCCGGTTATCTTAGGTTATGATTTCTTTTCACATACTGGTCTTCTTCTTGACTCTGCCCAGTCTAAAGTTTCTTTTTCCTTTTCACACAAGTCTGTTCCGTTGATTAATATCTCTGATTTTCCCTCTCGTTCACATTCTCTACTTCCTGCTATTAACTCTATTCATTCTAACCAGGTTCAAGCTTTGCTCACTGAGTTCTCTGACGTTATTACCCCTACTTTGGGCACGGTTAAGAATTTTTTTGCACATATTGATCTAGTGGATTCTACCCCTGTCCGTTCTTCTCCCTATTTTCTTAGCCCTCCTCGGATGAACACTTTAAATCAATTGATTCAAACAATGCTTAAAGATAATACTATTATTCCATCATCTTCCGATTATGCTTCACCTGCCTTTGTGGTCACCAAGCCTGATGGTTCTGCGAGATTTATTGTGGATTATAGGAAGCTTAATGAGAAAATCGTCTATGACGCCTATCCGATGCCTAAATTAAATTCGGCATTCCAACATTTTTCCGGTTCCAAATTTTTTTCAATTTTCGACCTCAATTCTGCTTACAATCAACTTCCCTTAGATGACCTCAGTTCTCGGTATACGGCATTCATTACTCCTACTGGGCTCTATCAATTTAAAAATGTTCCCTTTGGCCTTAATCTTGGCTCTCAAATAATGCAGCGCTTTGTTGATTCCCTTTTTGCTGACATTAAGTATAAGTATCTTTTTCCTTTTGTTGATGATATATTAGTTTTTTCTCCGGATTTTGACTCACATTTGTCTCATGTACGCGAAGTCCTTACTCGTTTTCGCAATGTCGGCCTCACCGTTAATCCTTCTAAAGTTTTGATCGCCCAAACTTCGATTAAATTTCTTGGCCACATATTGAGTTCTGATGGCATTGCTGTTGATCCTGATCGTGTCTCTGCCATTAATAAGATACCCCCTCCTACGAACTTGAAACATTTACGTTCCTTTTTGGGAATGGTTGGCTTCTATGCCAAATACAGCCCTAATTTTTCATCTATTGCTGATCCGTTGAATAAACTCAAAAGAAAAGGGGTCAAATTTCACTGGTCCCCTCAGCAACAAATGGCCTTTGATCTTCTTAAATCGAAACTATCTCATGCTCCCCTCTTACAAATTCCTGATTTTAATTTTACCTTTGAATTATCTACCGATGCCTCAGACATTGCCATTGGTGCTGTTCTTCAACAAACTATTAATGACCGTACGCTCCCCGTGGCCTACTTTAGTCGCCTGTTATCCCCTGCTGAACAAAAGTATTCTACTTACGAAAAGGAAGCCCTGGCTCTTATTCTCTCAATAGAACACTTTTCTGAATATCTCGACCATCGCGAGTTTATTGTCAGCACTGATAACCAGGCCCTTTCTTGGCTCTTACATAATGCCCCCAAAATTGGTCGTACTGGTCGTTGGTTACTCCGCCTGTCTCGTTTCAAGTTCTCTTTAAAATTCGTTTCCGGTTATAATAACTCTGTCGCCGATGCTCTTTCTCGTCTCTTTGATGACCACCAGCTTCAACCTTCCGAACTTGATTCCCTTCCCATTAACTCTGTTATTTCCGTCTCTTCCTTAACTAACTTTCCCCTCTCTTTTCAATCTTGCTTGCACAATCAACAGCATGACCCTTACTGTCAACAAATTTCCCAAGAAATTACTTCTCCTGATTATTCTGGCCCTTTTCGGGTCCACCACCAACTCCTTCTTTTTAAACCTACTCCTAAGGCTACTCCTCGTCTGGTTCTTCCTTCCACTCTCCGGTCTATGGTATTTCAATATTTTCATGATTCGCCTATCGGCGGCCACTTTGGGAGAGCTAAGACCTACGCTCGCCTTGCCTCCCAATTTTTTTGGCCGCAGATGCGTAAAGACATTTTTTCGTGGGTTCGATCTTGCCCTTCTTGTCAGAAACATAAACCGTTAAATCACCTTCCTTACGGCTCCTATGCCGCTTCTCCCGCCACTTACTCGTCTGAAAAGTATTATATTGACATTGTTGGGCCTATTGTTAAATCCTCTAAGTCCAATTCATACATCTTTACTCTGTTAGATGGGTTTTCTAAATTTCTTATTGTTCGTCCTTTGAGAAATATCTCTTCACAAATTGATATTAATCTTTTGTTCAATTACATTTTTCCTATCACTGGCCTCCCTAAAGTTCTCATTTCTGATAATGCTTCGATTTTCACCTCTAGACAGTTCTATAATTTTTGTTTTTCTCTTGGCATAAAAAAGGTTTGTACTTCCCCCTATCATCCTCAGGCAAATACCGTCGAACGCTACCACCGTAACCTTAAAACATTTCTATCTATTTTTCACTCCCATAACCAGAAATCATGGGATACCGAACTCCCTTCTTTTGTGCTCGCCCTCAACTCCACCATCAATTCTTCTACTGGTTGTACACCGGCTAAACTCTTTCTTGGCCGTGAGTTGAATACCCCCCTTGCCCTTACGTGGGATCTCCCCTCGCTTTTGGATACACCCTCCGATCGTCTTAATCACTCCCAATTGTATTCCGCTTATCAAAAGCTCCTTCAGGCCAGTAAAGTTCATAAAAATCTGTGTAATTCTCGTGCCTTACCTTCTAAATTTAAATTGTTTGATTTAGTTCTTCTTAAAAATCATCCATTTAGCTCTGCACCTCAGAATATTTCGGCTAAACTCTCCCCTCGTTGGCTGGGTCCCTTTCGTATTCTTTCTTTTCCCTCGCCCAATACTGTTCAGCTTCAGTCTGTGGACTCCCCTACTGATCTCCGAAAGGCTCATTTTTCTCGACTAAAGCCCTTCCATACCTAATCCCTACGTTCCCCTTTTTTTCTGTGGGGCGGGAGAGGGGTATTGATCGGTTCTTTTATTCCTTTTGTATTTTCTTGGTTTTATGATATTAATTTGCTGTCCATTACTCTCCTTCCTTCATATTTCTTAATAAATTTTTTTTGTTTTTTTTTTCCTTGTCTCTGCTCACCCAGCTCTTCTCCCACTGCCGAAAATTTCATGCCTGATCCTCCCCCTCTTTTAACTAAGTTTTGTCTTGTTATCCCTTTGGGGGTATATTATTGATAAATATTGGAAAAAATTTTTTACTGTCATATTGTTATGCAGAGCACTAGATAATTTGGTTTGATAATTTAAATCATCCTGTTTGTTTTCTTGCTCTCTCCTTTCCCCCCGTCCTTTTCCCCCCTATTCTCCTCTTATTTTCTTTGGTGACTTATTCTCTTTATTTCTTCTTTCCTATGATGCTGCGTCTTCCTGTCTGGCCCTGAGACCGCGCTTCCTTCAGACTTCGTGGGACCTGGTACTTCTACTGTCTTCATGTTTTCGTCGATTCTGCCTTTTTGCCTGTCATCGTTTTCGCCGCAGTTGGATCTCCGCCACTCTTCATCTTCGTCCGTGTCGCTTTGGACCACCGGTACTGCTTTCACCATCTTCTGCTCTCATTTGACGTCTCGTCAACTTTGGACACCAATCCTTCGGATTTCTCCTGGTTCTGGGAGTATGTTACGAGCTCAACTTCGCCTACCTTATGGCTGCTTCTCCGTCTTGATTTAGTGCACACTATATTGCGCTGCTCTATGAACCTTCTGCTTGCTATCCTGTCTCACCACTGCTTCATCTGCTACACCGCCACGCGCAATCTCCGTGACGTCACCTAGTTCTAGTGTGTTCTCGAGCTCGCTTCGCTCCGTGTATATATACTCGCCGCTTTCTCCTGTCCGGCGATCAGGTGTGACTTGGTGTTGTAATCGGCAGTGGGAGCTCAAGCCCTGCACCGGCTGGTCCGAGTGCATTTGGACTTTACTTGGTTCTCCGTTACGTGTTGGGTGAGCAGACTTTTACTGTAATTATTTACCATTCATTTTAATTTCGCCCTCTCATTCATCATATGGGCTTGAATAACGCTTCGATATTGAACTATCGTCCCTTCAGGACACAGCGAAATTTCACGGTGCCAAATTATTGACTTTGACTTTATGATGGAAATATGAAGGAGGAAGCGTGCTGGGCTTCAAGTTTTGAACAGTTGTACTGGAACCTTTTCTCTCGTTTGGAGCGGACATCGTACCCTGGTCAATCCCCTTTCCCTGCTTGAATCTCTTTCCCGATTTTTCCTTCTTTTCGTCTACCTTTCGTACCTCTAGTAACATATTGATAAATTTGTAGCTTGGTGCTCTGCTAAATTTTTTTTTTTACTTCATCTGGCGTGTGCCTTTCGATTATTCTGGTGTCTACTTGCTTAAAAAAAAGGGAGAGAAAACCTGTTGATAATTTGTACAATTTCCCATTTTAATGGTGTATCAAATGGTCGAAGTTCTCATTCTTATAGTGTAAACAATTGTTATTTCTTGGAGTTGTTTTAATATATGTATTCATTTTTTGAAACCTGTGCTAGTGGGAGTTTTCTTGGGTGTTTTCCTTCCCCCCCCTTTTTCCACGTGTCCCTACCGCGATAGTTCCTCTGGGGAAAGGCCCCATAATTGAAATCACCACTTGATTTTTTTTTTTTTGCTAGGGGGCTTTACGTCGCACCGACACAGATAGGTCTTATGGCGACGATAGGATAGGAAAGGCCTAGGAGTTGGAAGGAAGCGGCCGTGGCCTTAATTAAGGTACAGCCCCAGCATTTGCCTGGTGTGAAAATGGGAAACCACGGAAAACCATCTTCAGGGCTGCCGATAGTGGGATTCGAACCTACTATCTCCCGGATGCAAGCTCACAGCCGCGCGCCTCTACGCGCACGGCCAACTCGCCCGGTACCACTTGATTTGGGATGTGATCACTGCTATCTGGTTATTCTAGACACGACATTTAAATTTTGGTGTTACCTCACTTTACGCCCTTCCCTGCGCATTGCTCTGCTGAGTCCTCTTCCCCCCCGCACCGGCAAGTATTTCTTGAGTCCCTTTGCTTACTTTGCGTCGAACTTGGTCGGTTTATGCTTAGTGATTGCTGCAAGCACTTGAAAGTACATATCTGTTTAAATGTGTCAACGCTCACCGTAACACAGGAGATTCCAAATAAGAAGTTTTTACGTCTGTAGCATATTACGCTTTTGAGATATGCTGTAGATATAGTCTTTCTAAAAATTCATCCCCTTTTGTCATTCCTGTTCACTCCCCATTAATTGGATTTTCTAAAAACAAAAAAGTACATATTTCTTTATTTTTAAATGATATTCCAAATGCCAATTTTCATGTTTGTAATGTCTCCAGTTTTTGAGATATAAGTATCTTCATAAAAGATATTCGACCCCTTTTTCACCTTTTTTCACTCCTCTTAATGGGATTTTCCGGTAACAAAAAATACGTGTTTATTTTTAAAGGAGATTCCAAATACCAGTTTTTACATCTGTAAACATTTAAGATATTGATATACACATTTGAAAAATTTACCCCCCTTTTACCCCCTCAGCAACGGAATATCCAGAAATCATCCCTTAGCGAGCATCAACACTCTAATATAAATGTATCCCCAAAATTTCATTTTTTATGTCCAATAGTTTTGGCTCTGCGATGGTCGGTCAGTCAGTCAGTCGGTCGGTCGGTCGGTCGGTCGGTCGGTCGGTCGGTCGGTCGGTCGGTCGGTCGGTCGGTCGGTCAGTCAGTCAGTCAGTCAGTCAGTCAGTCAGTCAGTCAGTCAGTCAGTCAGTCAGTCAGTCAGTCAGTCAGTCAGTCATTTTATATATACGATTTTTGTGTGTGGGGGAATAAAAGCATGCTAAAGATTTTGATGAAAGAAAAAGTGCTGAACGTGCAGAACTGAATTAAGAGTATCTTTACGACATTACTTTTAGTGATAAATAATAATATAGTAATTCGTTTCGATGGCGAGAGTGACGCCTAAATTCAGAGAATTGAGTGCATATAAGAATATTCTTACCCAACTTTCCAGACGTTCAGCATCAGAGTAGCCTTCTGTTGGGATGCTCTCCGAAGGCTGAATGCCGATTGTATCTAATCGCATATCTGCGTTCTTTGTATCTGATGTGGAAATTACGTTTTGTTCGGCCTATATAACATGCAATGTTGCAGTTTGGTTTCTGACACTTGAATTCATAAACTCCTGATTTGGAGAAAATGTCTTTTCGTTTTGATTGCAGTCTTTGCAGTGTGTGAGGAGCGATGTTCTTGTGGAACGAAACACTCCATTCTGTGTTTAGTAGTGTGTGTTATATCACAGGTAAGTGATAGTATTATATGTGTTATAAATAGCGTTTTGGACAAACTGAAATAACATTAACATACCTGTCACCAAAAAATATGGCTTCCTTCCTAACAAAGTAACTAGCTACACAGTGTATTACAACATCCGATTACTTTCCTCATGATAGACGCAACATCGCGCTGATATCACAAGTGAACTCGGGCTGTGATTCCCTGTAGCCCTAACCATACCATTCGGTTGCACAGCTACTAAGAGCTGTTCTGTCAGCTGTAAACTTCAAAAAAGCTGTGACCAGATTTACCGTCAAGTTCAGTTCTCTCACACATTCATGGTGCATTGATAAAAATTATTGATATCAAATTTTGAGTTAGACATCGTTTAGATGTTCTGTTACACCATATAAATACTTAACGGTTCATCGAACATTACATTCGGTAATGTGAATCATGACCACCATGAAGAGAGGAAGAATTCAGAAGCCGCAAATGTAATCATATTCAGAGTAGCCTATATATTTGAATTAATCTCTTGCCTAATAATATAGCTTTATGAGAAATCCGTGTACAGTACCAAAATTTAGCTTTTCAGAAATTCAAAAACAGTGGGCCAACATAATAGTCTTCTGATTCCTGATACACATATAAGTTATGTTACGTGACCCAAAGCCTCCGGACGCCCCTTGCTGTTCGTTCCAAAGACGCTAGCTATGCGAAGAGTAGCGTGAAGGGCTTCCTTTTGTTGCTATTGCAGCGTTTAATTTTCGCGAAAGACTTTCCACTAGGTTCTGATACACTGAAGGTGCAATTTGTTTAGATTCTTCCTGAAGCCTGGTGAATAATAGTTGTCGGGTATTTGGGCGAATTGATCTGGCTCACAACTAAAGCTCTAGTTCATCTCAAATATGTTCTATGGGGTTCAGGCCAGGGCTTTGAGCAGGCCAGTTCACCACATCTACCTGATTTTCTTCGAAGCACGATGCAATGATCCTTGCTTTATGAACAAGAACATTATCTAGCTGATGCAAAAAATGTCCAATTCCAAACTGTTCTCACAGCGTGGGAAGAATGCTATTGTCTAAAATATTTTCATAAATCCTTAGTTTGTTCAATGAGCCATCGACTGATCCCAAACCAGGAAAAAACAATCCCAGATCAGCACACTACCTCCACCGAATTTCAATGTCCAATTCCAAACTGTTCCCACAGCGTGGGAAGAATGCTATTGTCTAAAATATTTTCATAAATCCTTAGTTTGTTCAATGAGCCATCGACCGATCCCAAACCAGGAAAAAACAATCCCAGATCAGCACACTACCTCCACCGAATTTCACTGTCTCTACAACACATTCGCCAGACATCCACCAAGTCCACACACGCCCATCTGAGTACCACAGCATTTACCGTGACTCTTTACTCGATAAAACCCCCTTCCACTGCCCCACAGACCAATATTGGCATTATTTTGATCACGCCAAGTGACGTCGCGTATTCGTTCGCGTGGTCAGTGGCTTCCGGGCAAAAGTACCACCCTAACAACCGAGTTCTATCGCCTCTCGACGGATCGTTCTATCATTGACTTGAAACGGAAGTCCTTTGCAAGGATGTCTGACGATTGGATCGTACAGTACGCTTTAGAATTGGGTGGTCAATATTAGTTTCTTAGGCCTACTGGAGCGATTATTGGTTTAATTGCTTCCCTGACGTTTCGACTTCATAATATTATCGATATCAGTGGACCTGGGTGCATGCAACTCCCATGAATTCTCCATAACGGTATGTCCGAACTTATGGACCGCCACAACCATGCCTGATTCAATCTTACGTGATTCTGCACTTTGACTCATTCTGACAGAAAACGTATGTATGATGTTGACGCATTGTGCCTTCACTTACATACCTTCGGACGCACAGCCGGATGTCACACAGAGCACGTTCCGTGGGTGTCTGGAGTCTTCTGTCTACATACAACAGTGTATTTTAATTCCTCAATACACTGCTGGAAGGTGTCCTGCCTCTTGCTTCACCTCCTTTTCCTCCAGCTTGCCTCAGTTTCCCGACCATTAAGTCCATTTCGCCGCCACTGCCAATAAGTCAGTTTGATGAATCAAGAAAAATCTTCGACAATCCACCTTAATTATTTTTATGGGGCGATGTCACTAATGTTGACAGGTGGGGAATTCTATGTCCTGGCAGCAGAGGTTACGAACCATACAGAATGCGTTAATACAATCCTTGCCCATACTCGTGTTCCGAGTAGGATTTGATATTTGCCTGTAAGAACACCCTAGAAGTGGACAAAGAACGACTGATTGCCAATTTTGTCAAAGGAATATTTTTTTCGCTGTTTGCAGGTGTATATTTTTTTCTTAAAATGCTATTTATTCGGGGCGTCGACCTAAGAAGATATTTTGCACCCAGGTGTACATTTACGAAAATACATTTTTAAAAGTCAAAGCCATCTCCATTCAGGCTATGGAGACCCTTGGAGGAGGGGAAGGTAAGGGATTCCACTTTCCTTAATTTCAGCTCTAAATTGTCCGACTCGTTGGATGAATGCTCAGCGTACTGGCCTACGATTCAGAGGGTCCCAGTTTCGATTCCGGCCGGGTTGGGGATTTTAACCTTGATTGGTTAATTCCAATGGCCCGGGGCCTCGGTGTTTGTGCTGTCCCCAACATCCCTGCAACTCACACACCACACAAAACATTATCCTCCACCACAATAACACGCAGTTACCTTCACATTGCAAATGCTTTCCACCCTCATCGGAGGGTCTGCATTACAAGGGCTGCACTCGGCTAGAAGTAGCCACACGAAATTACAATTATTATAGCTTTTTGGATAGAGTGGTTAGCTTTATGCCCGCCCACCTCTACCTACAGATTAACTCGGTACTCATTTATCGGTAAGACTGAGTTAACGCTAGGGCCTTGTGCCACTCCAGAAGTGGAAATCTCGTTTCTTAAAATTTTTGACTTCTTGACGGGGAAACGAACTCACGGCCTTTCTGATGACCCGAGCACGCCTTTACCCCCTCGGCTAGGCAGCCCCTAACCATAATTTCGCGTATATTTTTAGTTGTTGGTATATTGTAGTAGCAAGCATCTGACGCGAGAAAACAAAAATGCAGGTAGTCAACAAATTTGCAACCTCATCCTTCCTACTTAGTAGTAAGATTGTATAAAGACAACATTGCTTTGCTTCTTTGCCCATTCCCTGAATGACTTTCTCCACTAATGACATCCACATTGCCTAATACAATGAAACGGTGACATTTACGTACCCTCTATGGCCTGCAAAGCGAAACTCTTATAAAAGTAAAAGTGCACTGTTTCTGTACACACGTTTGTTATCTAATAATAATTAATGTGACAGAAACATCTTGTGCACAGAAAAAAAAAAATCTTTGAAACACAAAAGGTATGTTACCCGAATTGTAACCAATAAGTTGCAACGACAGTGCCATTTGCTTTACGTCGCAGCGACACAGATAGGTCTTACTGCGACGATGGGATAGGGAAGGGCTAGGCGTGAGAAGGAAAAGACCGTGACCATAATTAAGGTACATCCCCAGTATTTGTATGGTGTGAGGATGGGAAACCACGGAAAACCATCTTCAAGGCTGCCAACAGTGAGGTTCGACCCGCTATCTCCCGAATGCAAGCTGATAGATACGTAATCCAAACGGTGCAGTCAGTTGCTCGGTTTTACAACGTCAATCGCATTCTGTGTTACCTGAAAGAGTTCATCTTCGATACCACTACAAAGAGGTGGACACATCAAACATTGAAGCAAGTGTTTCATGGTTTATTCTTTGCCGCATTTTATGTTTTATGTTATTAATAATAACAATAATAACCTTCTTCCTGGTCTTCTTTCAGTTTATTGTGGTCTGCGCTTGATGTAAATATGGCTCCGTTTTAGGGTCGAATTTCCTTCATGACATCATACGAATGTGGAAGGATGTATGCCACTATTCTGCGTAACTGTGGTGTGTTGTACGTAGATGAAAAGTTTCAAGACAAATGCTAACGCACATTTCGCGAGCCATAAGAATTAACTGTACGCAATTAAAAACTCCGGCTGGGAACTGAATCCGGGACCCTCGGAACCAAAGACCAGTACACTGACTATTCAGCCAAAGAATAGGTTGTTGATAATAATAATAATAATAATAATAATAATAATAATAATAATAATAATAATAATATATGAGGTTGGGTTGAGTAGCTCAGGCGGTTGAGCCACTGGCCTTCTGACCCCAACTTGGCAGGTTCGATCCTGGCTCAGTCCGGTGGTATTTGAAGGTGCTCAAATACGTCAGCCTCATGTCGGTAAATCTATACTGGCACATAAAAGAATTCCCGCGGGACAAAGTTCCGACACCTCGGCATCTTCAAAAATCTTCAAAAGTAGTTAGTGGGACGTTAAAATAATAACATTATTATTAACATTTCTAGTGTATGAGGTTCAAAGTGGTAGTATGTGGTCCTGTAAGTGTGCTCCTTGCTGACAGAAGTGTACTAATAAAACGCAAGAAATTCTATTCAGTCCTACCACGTCCGATGCATGCATGTCCACGCCATGGCCCCTGGGCAACGTTCATGCGACGAAGACATGCAAGGGAGGAAAAGCGGGTTCACGGTGCTTTAGAATGGGGATCCATCAGTTAAGTGACCCTTAACAACCCGTCAAACAAACTCGTTTAGAAATCCAAAGGAGAAATAGCCGGTCTAAGTTCTTTAGGACGACGTGGCAAACGTTTTCTGGACTTGAGAATTTGATAAGGGAATGTTTTAACGTTGTGACATCTTTTGAGTAAGCTTGACAAGTATCGATAAATATCACTGCTATCCAAGAAATGAGCTTGACAGATAACGGAGTTATAGAAAAGAAGGATCACATAGTATTTTCAAACTGTTTTCGTTGTGAATAAGAAAAGAAAACATCTAATTTTGGATTTTCGTGCTAAATCCCACAGATTGTTCAGGTTAAGTGTTCGAGGAGAGTTTTTCAACTATAACCGTATCTGTGCACACTGTCCAACTTAAGACAAAAGCGATGAAGAGAAAGACTTGTTTTATGGTAAGCTGGATGAGCTATATAGTGAGTGCCTAGGAAGCGACTGAAAAATGATTTTCGGGGATATGAATGCCCAAGATAGGACAATAAGCCTGTGATTGGTAAATACAACCTGCATAGCGAGTCAAATGACGATGGGGTCAGGATAATAAACTTTGCCTCTCAAGAACAAGGTAGTGAGAAGTACCATTTTAATCATAGAAACATACATAGTACCCCTCTGCGGTGTAGTGGTTAGTGTGGTTAGCTGTCAACCCCGAAAGCCCGGATTTGATTCCCGACTCTGCACGAAGTTTGAAAAGTGGTACGAGGGCTGGAACGGGGTTCCCTCAGCCTCGGGAGATTAACTGAGTAGAGGGGTGTGCGTGGGGGGGGGGGGGGGGTCGGTTCCCATTTCAGCCATCCTCGAAGTGGATTTCCGTGGTCTTCCGCTTCTCCTCCAGGCAAATGCCGAGATGGTACCTATCTTAAGACCACGGCCATTTCATTCCCTCTTCCTTGTATATCCTTTCCGATCTTCCCATCCCCTCACAAGGTCCCTGTTCAGCATAGCAGGTGAGGTACTGGTCCCCCTTCTCAGTCGTATCCCTCCCACCCAACACTCACGCGGTAGAGGTGGAATGACTCGCTGAGTCTGAGAGAAGAGCAAACCCGGGGAAGGTAAACGGATTAAGTAAGTAAGTAAATGTGTGAAACATACATAAAGTGGTATGGAAATGTCCAGATGGAAATAATCAAACTACTTCCTGTTAGATGCTGTCCAACTTGTTACGAGGGGGCAAATGTTGACTCTGATCATTACCTGTGGAAATATTTGTTTTCGGCAAATTTGTTGAGTTTCCTTAATTAGAAGGATGTTAATCAACTTCTAAAATTTCGTGGATAAAACACTTAAATTACGGGAAGTATAAATTTCAGTAGTTCCTTACATTCCTGTACATTTTAAGAGACACTGAGGTGTCGGAGTTTCGTTACGTGCCATGAGGATAACGACATGGGGCTATTGTACTTAAAGACCTTAAAATAACCGAACTGGAATCAAACCCACTTACCCGTGCTAAGAAAGCCTGCGCTCTACAGGCCGTGACACTCAGCCCAACTATATTAGCTGTTGTCTCAGAGTGGTACTGGAGGGGCAGATTCCGTCTCGTCATCGGTATTTAATGCCATATACGGTATTAATCTTGCAGATACTCATCTCCTTTGCTCGACTTGTGCAGAAGTGAATCAGAAATCTTGTAGTCCATATAAGGATTTCCCCGGTTTACCGCATAACGCTATAGTGATGAGAATTAGACTCACCGTTAAACCACGAACAATGCTGGGAAGAACTGTTACTCTCAAGCATGGTGACGGTGTGTTGAAGAACGAGTCTTACAGAGAAAGTCAGAATTCTTGCGCATGAATTAATGTAGGGCTTCCTATTCTATTGTTCAGAGCATATTCTACATTTACTGCTGCTTGTGGTTTTGTGACACATACCAAACCAAGTGGACAGGAATCTTGAGAAAGTACTTGCACAACAACTTACACATCCCATTGTTCAACTTAATCTTTAAAAAAACTGCTTTATTTTTTCCTAGTGGTTTAATGTCGCAATAACTCAGATACGTTTCCAGTGACGATGGTGGAATAGGGAAGGACTATGGCTAGTAAGGAAGTGGCTGTGCCTTAATTAAAGTACAGCGACATCATGAGAAACCAGAGAACACCATCTTCAGCGCTGTCGACGGTAGGGTTTGAACCCACAATATCCAGAATGCAAGCTGACAGCTACGTGACTCAAACCGCGCAGCTAGCTCGCTCAGTCTTGTTGTTGTCTTTTACTACTACTACCAACACCCAGCGAGTGGCTGCGTGGTTTGGTCACGTAGCTGTCAGCTTGCATTCGGAAGATGGTGGGTTCGAATCCCACTCTCCGCAGCCCTGAAGATGGTTTTCCGTGGTTTCCCCATTTTCATACCAGGCAAATGATGGGATTGTACCTTAATTAAGGCCTTGGCCGCTTCCTTCCCACTCCTAGCCCTTTCCTATCCCATCGTCGCCATAAGACCTATCTATGTCGAAGCGAGGTTAAGCATATAATGGTTAAAAAAAAGGTCTTTCTTCCACAGTCAAGTTTATCTGCATGTCTCGTCTTATGTAATCATTCCTAATTTTGCACCTTCTTGTCTTCCGCATAACTGATCTTAGAAAACTAAAGTTGTGAATTTTATAATATTCTATCAGGATTTAGAAGATAGCTGCCATACTTTAGGTAGTGAATTGCGGAGTGTGTAGAGCGCATTGTAGAATAATAACGAGATACTATAATAATAATAATAATAATAATAATAATAATAATAATAATAATAATAATAATAATAATAATAATAATAATAATAATGTCCACCTCTTAGGTGTAGTGGTTAGTGTGATTAGCTGTCACTCCCGAAGGCCGGATTTGATTTCCGGCTCTACCACTAAATTTGAAAAGAGTTTCGACGGCTGGAACGGGGTACACTCAGCTTCGAGAGGCCAACTCAGTAGAGGGTGGTTCGATTCCCACCTCAGCCATCCTCGAAATGGTTTTCCGTGGTTTCCTACTTCTCCTTTAGGCAAATACCGGGATGATGCCTAACTTAGGGCCACGGTCGCTTCGTTCCCTCTTACTTGTCTATTCCTTCCAATCTTCTCATCCCCTGTTCAGCATAGCAGGTGAGACCGCCTGGGCGAGGTGCTGGTCCTTCTTCCCAGTTGTATCCCCCGACACAAGGTCTCACGTTCCAGGACACTGACCACGAGGCGGTGGAGGTGGTATCCCTCGCTGATTCCGAGGGAAAAACCAATCCTGGAGGGAAAACAGATTAAGAAAGAAAAAGCCCTAATAATAATAGTATTAATAATGGTCTCAGCTACCGTATGCAGACATTTCAATTTGACGCCATCTGGCTGTTTGCTCATCAATTTCGACGTTCGTTTTACTATAGACCTACTAGATGGCAGAATAAGCCGAATTTATCTTCGGCATCTATGGCTGAGTCCGCCTCTGTGGTGTAGTGGTTAGTGTGTTTAGCTGCCACGAAATTTGAAAAGTGGTACGAGGGCTGGAAGGGATCCACTCAGCCTCGGGAGGTCAACTGAGTAGAGGTGGGTTCGATTCCCACCTCAGCCATCCTGGAAGTGGTTTTCCGTGTGATTTCCCACTTCTCCTCCAGGCAAATGTCGGGATGGTATCTAACTTAAGGTCACGGCCGCATCCTTCCCTCTTCCTTGTCTATCCCTTCCAATCTTCCCACCCCCCACCTAGGCCCCTGTTCAGCATAGCAATTGAGGTCGCCTGGGCGAGGTACTGGTCATCCTCCCCAGTTGTATACCGCGACTCAATGTCTCACACTCCAGTACACTGCCCTTGAGGCGGTAGAGAAGGGATCCCCGCTGAGTCCGAGGGAAAAACCAACCCTGGAGGGTATACAGATTAAGAAAGAAAGATCTATGGCTGAATTAAAATAAATCATAAATTTTGTCGCGTGAACACCAAATGTGTTGCCAGAGATCTTTTACACGCCGACATCGTACGACATGAAGTGTTGCATGGACTTTTTCCCATCCTTCAAAAATGCGACTACCTCTCCCAGGTATGAACCCGCTACCTTGGGATTCGGAGGCCGACACTCTGCCTCTGATCCTCGTAGACAAATACTGTTACTCCATTTGACAATGGATCCGCTTTCCTTGGGAGACATCCTCCAAGCGTAGGGCCAGATTCGGGTTCGGGATTTAAGAATCGATTTCACAAGAACTCACCAAGGGAGACCTCTAAATACAACGATTTAAGGCCGGCAATCAGCTATCTAAACAACAGAGGGACCATATAATTTATTGACTTATGGTGAAGGAATCTTATTGAGTTTGCAGACGATATTTAGTTCAGTACAAATGTTTGTAATATTTTACAAAGTAAAGAGTGATGTAATGTAGTTATGAAAGTCAATGATGGCACTAATTCCCTCCTTGGCATGGTACGTGAAAGTTGGAACCAGAAATGTTCTTTATTTGGTCAATGAAACACCGTAGAACTTGTTTGTGAACCCCTGTCACGGAGGGTATCATTATACCTTCCTTTTAACAGATACCGACTCCAAAGTGCCAATTATCGTCTTGGCGTTATTGGCGGAATCAAGAATTGTACGGACATGAGGCCCCCACTAGTCATTATTTGTGTGCTATTGTGGTGTGCACCCAAATGCCAGTAGCTACGAGTGGACATAGCATTTATGCAGATTTGTCCCTTCTTGTGCTGAATTGCAGGAAGAAATAATAATTGTACTTTAATTTGGCGTTGAGTTATTAGGTCGTATCCCTCTCCTCATTTACCTTTTACGCCTCTTCAGTGACACCTAATCGTTGGCAGCTGATGATGGATTTGTTGGGGATCCAACCAGTCTTCGAGCTGAACGTCTGACATTCAGTCCTCTTAGATTAGATTTCCTCCCATCTGACCTAACCGTGGACGTTGGGGGTGCACTGTCCGTACCTAGGTTGGAAGGCCACTGTTCAGACACACACAATTGGAGTTTCCGTACGGTAGGGTGTCCAGTTCCTTTCCACTCCTCTTCTAGTCAATAGCCCTCGTTAGGAGAGGATACACAACATTGGTTCAGATCTTACTCTTCCTGTAGTAACCGAAATTGCCCATTCCATAATGATCGTCCCTTGTACAATAATTTAGGCTCGCGAGTTTTGAGGGAACATAGTCAGAAGGTGCTTTTTGGCTGTCTTTGCGACAAGCTCATTATTTCTTCTCCGCTTCATGGCTTGCGTTTGAAACAAACAATCGCCAGGAACCCCTGACGTTAGCAATACTTTCCTAGCAGCTAGGAATGATGCCAAACAACATGAAGTCCTTCTTGCAGACAATATTATGAAGATACGGTCTTCCAACTAGCCTCGCACCCTCGAGTAGTTTCCTATATATCAGGGTCTTTGATATTCGTAGAAGATCGATATGTGTGATAATACACAGACATCCGAGCCAATTGTGGATGACCATGTTATGCATACAGGAGATTCCTGCACGTTGTAGAATCTTCATTGTTGGGCACTCTGACATTTCATGGAATCCAGAGAATTTTCCTTAAACAGATGACGATAATAATAATAATGTTATTCGTTTTGCATTCCACTGCTACCTTGAAGGTTTTCGGAGATGCTAACGTTCAGGAAGTCTGCCCCCATGAGTTCTTTTACGTGCCAATAAGACTACAGACAAGAAAGCTTTCAAAAACCACTGGACTGAGCTGTAATTGAACGTGTCAATTTGGACCCAGACAGCCAGCGCCTTACTTCTGAGCCACTCAGCCTGACACTGGAAATTAACAGTCTCGTATTGTGTATGGGGATCACTGTAAGTACCTAGGTGTTATTATAAGGAAAGATTTCCATTGGGGTAATCACATAAACGGAATTGTAAATAAAAGGTACAGATCTCTACGCATGGTTTTGAGGGTATTTATTTTTTTTGCTAGGGGCTTTACGTCGCACCGACACAGATAGGTCTTATGGCGACGATGGGACAGGAAAGGCCTAGGAGTTGGAAGGAAGCGGCCGTGGCCTTAATTAAGGCACAGCCCCAGCATTTGCCTGGTGTGAAAATGGGAAACCACGGAAAACCATTTTCAGGGCTGCCGATAGTGGGATTCGAACCTACTATCTCCCGGATGCAAGCTCACAGCCGCGCGCCTCTACGCGCACGGCCAACTCGCCCGGTGAGGGTATTTAGGGGTTGTATTTAGGGCATATAAGTTTCTGGTAAGACCCCAACTAGAGTATGGTTCCAGTGTATGGGACCCTCACCAAGATTACTTGATTCGGGAACTGGAAAAAAATCGAAAGAAAAGCAGCTCGATTTGTCCTGGGTGATTTCCGACAAAAGAGTAGCGTTACGAAAATGTTGCAACGTTTGGGCTGGGAAGATATGGGATAGAGGAGACGAGCTGCTCGGCTCTGTGGTATGTTCCGAGCTGTCAGTGGAGGGAGGCCGTGAATGAGACGAATAAGTTCGAGCGGTGATTTTAAAACTAGGAAAGATCACAATATGAATTTGGAAATCAAGAGGAAAAATTGGAGCAAATATTCTTTTATAGGAAGAGGAGTTAGGGATTGGAATAATTTGCCAAGGGAGATATTCAATAAATTTCCAAATTCTTTGCAATTATTCAAGAAAAGACTAGGTAAACAACAAACAGGGAATCTGCCACCTGGGTGACTACGGTAAGTGCAGATCGGTGGTGATTGATTGATTGATTGATTGACTGATTGATTGATTGATTGATTGATTGATTGATTGATTGATTGATTGATTGATTGAAGTTCTGTCAAAGTCTCACAAACAGTTGCTGCCTTGGTGATCGGTTTGTAAATCTCGGAATGCAGAGATTAAATGCTCGACAACAATAACTAATATGCATAATTTATTTGTGATATTCATAAAATGTAATAATTTGGGTTAAGATTTAGAAGCCCACACGTGGTCAAGGACAGGAAGTGTTCACAAACTCCTTTTGTCAATTAACTCCTCGTTGAAGGAAGTTAGAATGTGCAAATATCCTGCATTCTCAGAGTGCATTTTATCAAAGAGTACATTTCTGAGAAACTGATGTGGCGTCTTAGTCGTCTTCTGCCATTTTTCCCACACCCTGACGATCAGCATCGCACATGTGGAACTGACCCTATTTTTTTCCAGATGCCCCTCCTGACATCAAACCTGTGTGTAGAAATTGTTTACTATTGAGTTTGTCTATGGTTATTGTTAGTGTGGTGTGTTATGTGTACAACAACAACAACAACAACAACAACAACAATAATAATAATGGTAATAATAATAACATTAAAAATAATAAAATAATACTCGTTAAATACTCGTTAGCGTGATTAGCCGCCACTCCCGGGGACCCGCGTTCGATTCCCGGCTCTGCCGCGAAATTTGAAAAGTGGTACGAGGGCTGGAAATGGGTCCACTCACCCTCTGGAGGTCAACTGAGTAGAGGGGGTTTGGTTCTCACTTCAGCCATCCTGGAAGTGGTTTTCCGTGGTTTCCCACTTGTCCTCCAGGCAAATGCCGGGATGGTAGCTAACTTAAGGCCACGGCCGCTTCATTCCCTCTTCCTTGTCTATCCCTTCCGACTTTCCCATTCCCCTACAAGGCCCCAGTTCAGCATAGCAGGCGAGGCCATCTGGGCGATGTACTTGTCCTCCTTCCCAGTTGTATCCCCGACCCAAAGATACTCACTCCAGGACAATGCCCTTGAGGCGGTAGAGGTGGTATCCCTCGCTGAGTCCGAGGGAAAAACCAACCCTGGAAGGTGAACGGATTAACAATGAAGAAACCCCACGAAATGCGTCACCAGAGATCTACGTCCCGGCGTCGTACAACATGGAGTATCAAATAAGCTTTATGCTGCCCTTCAAAAATCCGACTATCTCAGCCGCTTTTTAACCCGCAATCTTGGGATCCGGAGGCCAACACTCTACCACTGATCCGCAGAGGGAGCTAACGTACAAATTAGGGGACGTGTATTGAGAAAACCATAAAATATCCGAGCCAGAGGAATTAGTCAAACGTGAAAAAAATCTGCTAGCCGGCCGAGAATCAAACCCAAGGCCCTCTGAACGGAAGGACGCGGCATTGACTGTTCAACCAACGATGTGGGGCCTCCTTATAAGAGACAAGTACTAACTGAATTGTTTTAAAATAATGTGGTGTTAATTAATTCATGCTTTATAAACCGTGTGCGCGCTCATATTCGTTATATGCATCTGAGGACTGTCATGTCCTCCATGGAGGGAAACGTTAAAAATCCATTTCATCATCTTTATTGACTGAGATTCAGTGGGGTAACCTGTTTATTAAGTCTGCGTCTGGAAATTACTCACCAAGTGGGTCACCAGATTCTCTGGAGCGTTAGGGACCAGTTCTGTGCTTATTTGAAATACGCGGAAATATTTGTCGTCATGTTTTAGTTTATTAAAATATCTCATGTGCTGTTCACAAAAGGGTACAAGTTCACGTATTTACACGTTGTATGAGCTCAATAATTACGTGTATTGAACGTTTCATATATCTTCGAGACGAGATCGTCAAGAGCAAGAAGAACTTCAGTCAGTAAGTCAAGCTGCTGTTTAATTGGCTTCATGCTTAATTCAAAAATGATATTTCCTATTGCTGCGAGAATTAGTAATATCTTAAACTATCAAAACTCGCTTACAGATGTGGGTGAGGTAAGACTGACCATCGAGATTGGATTTCCTAAACACTGGACACAGCCTAAGATACAGTGATAAAATAAAGTTTTCCATATTCTGGTCTACTACACTTTTCACTTTGCTATCAGTTTGCACTACATTATGCATTACGAAGGGTATATATATATATGAATATATATTTCTAGAAGTTTATACGGAGTTTCCTCCAATTAATAGACCTTATGATATCTGGAATATAAGTCTACCTAGAAAATTCATTAGGGCAAGTGCCTGCATGGGCGCATATGACAACTCCAACCCCCAGTCACGGATAACCACCAACCAGGGGGTGAGCCTCCTATACCTGTCCGCCCCGGATTGCAGGCAGCTGAGTAGATCACGCTGTTACTTCATGCCCTTGTCTCGGCAGTTTTCTCAACTCATATAACTACTCTCATGTTCATATAGACAAAGCACCTTGAAATAGATACTTCATATTCACAGGACGTGTTCATTAGTGTGTTCTGCAGAAACGATTAGCATTCCAGTCACCTAGGTTCAGCATGTGTCCTGTTGCCTAGTAGGCACTGGATCCTCAATGGGCATTGATAACTTGTTTCATGCGTGGTGGCATCGACGCGTATAAGGCGCGAAAGACTTCCTGGGGCATAGCCATCCATGCTGCATTCACCTGGTTCCACAGTTCATCTTTGGTGGTTGGCATTGTGTCACAGCGCCGTACCCGTCGTTTCACCATACCCCACACATTTTCGATTGGCGACAAGTCCGGTGATCGGGCGGGCCAGGGCAACAGTCTGACATTCTGCGACAACAAGAAGGCACCTGTTCGTGGGGCGTCTTGGGTGCCGTGCAGAAAGGGTATGGCTACGGGTCGCAGGATGCCATTCACGTAGTTCAAACTGATCACAGTGCCCTGGACATGCACCAACTGTGATTTGTGGTTGTACCCAATAGCACCCCACACCATAAGGCCTTGAGCTGGCGCTGTATGTCTTGTGCGAATGCAGTCAATGTGATGCCTCTCCTCCTGTCTGCGGTGAACCAAAATGCGGCCATCATTTTCAAACAAACAGAACCTGGATTCGTCCGAAAACACTATCTGCTGCCATTCCTGTCCCCAGTGACGTCGTTCCTTACACCATTGCAATCTAACATATTTATGCACCTTAGTCAAAGGTGGGCGGAAAAGTGGACGGCGCGCCGGTAACCCAGACCTAATAAACGACGACGGACTGTCACTCCTGATAGTGTACGATGTGTTAAACTGTTCCACTGTTGCGTCAGAGCCGAGGAGGACGCAGGTCTGTCCTGCAATTTAATTCGGACGAGGTGTCGATCTTCTCAGGGGTGGTCTAGTTGGTGTGACCAGACCAATCTCGTCGTGTTCTACGGCCTTCTGTGAACCATTCTGTACACACCCGTTGCACTGCCGACAAATTTCGTCCCACACGAGAAGCAATTTCCCGGATGGATGCATCATGTTCTCTCATGCCAACAACGCGCACTCTTTCAACTCACTCTTTTGACGGTACGGTTCTCGTATACGTCTGCGAGGCCTCCTGCACGTCTGCTCAAGTCACACTGGTCCATTACCTATGGTTTATAGTGACAACGAGAGCCGAAGGCACATTTTACCAGTCGGCGGTGGTGCGCCGATATATCGACGTGGACCTTGAGTTCGAGGGCCGACATGGTTCCAATGCTAATCATTTTCAGAACATACTAATGCACATGTCCTGTGAATATGAAGTTTCTATCTGTAGTCTTTCAAGGTGTTCTGCTTTTTATGAACATGAGAGTACTTTATTCGCTAATAATTATTTCGTCTACCTACTGCCATTTCTTGATGGATGCGGTACTTTTGCATCTGTCTCTTGGCACAGGCCAGAGCAAAGCGTAGCTTCCACCGAAGTCCCAGTCTCATCCATGGCTGTGACAATATGGAAGCTGCTGGGGTATCGGTGGTGCGGAGTAATGACATTCAGAGCACAACCAGTACGTTTGAGTGTTATGACAGGTGTTACTCAGAGGGTGAGTTGTGCTGCAACAGCACTTTCTGGCCCAGTGAGAAAAGCAATGGCAAACTACCTCACTCCTCAGCTTTCCTATTACGCCTCATTTTGGCTCTGCCATAGGCTGTTGTGGTTTCCTTATAACCGCACAGTCTTTGGTGGTGCTATTTGAGGATCCAACCAGCCTCTGGGCTGATGACCTGACAGATAGACAAACAGACAGAAAAATTTCGTGTGGCTATTTCTAGCTGGGTGCAGCCCTTATAAGGCAGATCCTCCGATGAGGGTGGGTGGCATCTGTCCTATGTAGGTAACTGCGTGTCATTCTGGTGGAGAATAGTGTTATGTGTGGTGTGTGAGTTGCAGGGATGTTGGGGACAGCACAAACACCCAGCCCCCGAGCCATTGGAACTAACCAATGAAGGTTAAAATCCCCGAACCGGCCGGGGATCGAACCAGAGACCCTCTGAACCGAAGGCTGGTACGCTGACCATTCAGCAAACGAGTCGGACAGTTTATTAGCTAAGAGCGCCCATGCACGCACAATAGCCTACGCCCCTAGTTACGGATTACCGCTAGTTGTGCGTATAACCCTGTCTCTCTCAGCACCTGAGTAATTGTGCATATAGCTTTTATCACTTACCACTACAATCATCTTCCTTTCTTTCATTACTATAACTACTTCTTTCCTTAACTTTCATATACACATATTACGAAGGGCATGCACAAATAAAAACAACATGCAGTCATCCATGCAAAAGTAATGGAAACACAACAAAACCACAAATTTGGTAATATGGGATTGTGAATATAAAATTATTGTTCATGTACGGCAGATCAGTACCGTGTATAGCCACCTTGGGCCCTGAAACAGGTTGAACATGACATAGCATACTCAGCACCAAGGAATCCAACTTGTTTTTGGGCACATTATTACACTGTTGGATAGCAGTTTCAGTTAACTGCTGAATCGTAACAGGAGGATAAGGACAGTGGGCAATTGCTCTCTTCAGTTCACGCCATGCATGTTTAACACAGGTCATGTCTGCAGAATATCCCGGCCATACGTCTGAAGGAACCGATTGACCACTACTCGATGGGTATGAGTATTATCACCCACTAGTGTTAAACCCTCGCTTACAATGACAGCCAATCCTGTACCTTGGATATCTCTATATACCAGACCAGCCATGTTACCCTGGATATAAATTAGAGGACAAACATGATTCCACCACTAAACATGACGGAATCTCGTTGGTGTTGACGCTCCAGGAGGAAGGGCTCATTCCATCCCTCGTAGGATCGG
Source organism: Anabrus simplex (assembly GCF_040414725.1). Lineage (NCBI taxonomy): Eukaryota > Metazoa > Arthropoda > Insecta > Orthoptera > Tettigoniidae > Anabrus > Anabrus simplex. Next base: position 311,726,101 of record NC_090267.1, on the reverse strand, counting down.
ATCGTTTCCAGACTCTAATGCACCTGTTGCATGGGTGCAAGCTTATGGTGATCTCGGTAGAAAAGAGTATACGCTTCCACTGTTCCGGATGCCATGGATTAAGAGGAGCTTGATAGCAGTCCTCCGTCGAGCAGCAGAATTCGTACTGTCTGATCTGACACATTCACTCCCGTGCTTGTCCGAAGATCCTGGCGGAATGAGAGGGGAATAGCCGTGGGCCAGTTGTTTTGCATGGGCGTCCCGTATATTGTCTCAATGAACATTTTCCCAAACTCTGGAGATATCACTCTGACTTACTCTAACATGAGCGGTGACATCCACTTGTCACCATCCTTCCTGTAACGATGTTAACAATTCGAGAGCAGTCAGTAGCAAAGTAGGTACTCTTGCCATCGTTACCTCAGTCCTACACGTGCTGTGTACACACTAACGACCTTACGAGTGATGTTGTTAAAATGACCGACAGATATCGACTATCGGACAGATATCGAACCTGATCTGGGTTTAGCTTTGCTACCGTGCGTACTGTAAACACGTTTGATGAGCCTTGACAATTAGCGTATGAAATTTTAATATGCAAAACTTTTTTGAGCTCTATATATTTACTTTAATTGCGATTATTTTATTTCATTTTGAATTTTGTCTTTAACTGGAAGATTTTTTTTCCTGACGCTCGATATCTAATTCCCGTTTTATACGATCAGAATGCCATACCGGTACCGGGCGAGTTGGCCTTAAGGTTAGGGGGCGCGCAACTGTGAGCTTGCATCCGGGAGATAGTGGGTTCGAACCCTACTCTCGGCAGCCCTGAAGATAGTTTTCCGTGGTTTTCTATTTTCACACCAGGCAAACGTGCAACATAATTAAGGCCACGGCCGCTTCCTTCCCACTCCAAATCCTTTCCTATTTTATCGTCGCCATAAGATCTATCTGTGTCGGTGCGACGTAAAGCAAATAGTAGAAAAACATGTCATAATGTTCCGCTTGTTTGCTTTCTTTTATTTACAGTACATATCCAATAATTAAGAATTGTAAAGTTGCTTTTAAACCACGAGGAGGAACTCCGCTAGTTCTACAATGGAAGGTGTCAACGAAGGTGGATGTATGTCTATGCCAATCACTGTCTACCTACTGGTAACGTTCCTCTGTCAGTGAGAGAAAATCATGAGCTCTATTGGATGAGTACATATTAAGAGTACTTACACTCCGACAACTCCGGGTAGTTCGCCGAAGAAGTCCTTCCTAACGACACTCTTGTAGTAGACGAGGCAGGGCATGGATGGTCTGAAAGGCGTAGGTCCTTCCATTCGGTAGGCCTTCTCAATCTCGTCCACTTCATAGACAAACAACAGGTCTGGTCTGCCCACCAGCCCGGACAGTTTGACGATCTTTCCGTACTGCTGGTAGAAGAGTTCTGACACTCGAGCCAGGTCAGATATTGTGTACTGGCCTATAACCGGCAGCATGCGCCACGTGTTCCCGATGAAGGGTAGAGGTCTCGGGCCAGGAACCTCGCTATAGGGACGTGCTCTGCTCAATTCCTCCACGTGTGGGCACACAGTAGCAGCCGCTGGGGTTCCTCTCTGAGCCAGTCCTCTGGTTGACCTGCGAACAGCTTGTGGTAGGGCCACGCGTAATAGGCTACCCGGTGTGCGTGCTGTGCTCATCTTGACTACAACAGAAAAAAGATGAATCAGAATTAAATAATATTATTAGTTTTATTTCCCACTAATTACTAGGGAGTGGATTTGTAATCAGGGAGGGTTCCGATGTTTATGACCCAAAGAAGTACAAAATATGTAAGAACACATGCCCTAAATGTGACCTAAAAAAACGTAAAATATAACATAAGCATTTTAGAGATAGGTAGCAAGTATTAGAATATTACTAACATTGAACGTAGAAAAATGATAATGGATAAAATAGCAGACACATTTAATCACGCAAACTGACAGAGTTACAGTGGGCAAGTGAAAACTTTTTACATTCACTCGGTGAATTTTTTCTAAAAAAATAACCAAAAATGAACCAAGTATTAGCATTATTTTTGGTATGTGTCGGCGTTCGTTCGTACAGCATATCTTTCTCGGAATCATATCTTCTAAACCTAAGTTCATCTACTACAGTATTTTGAAATCCTGTGTTTGATAATCGACGCAGATAACATGTACCTTGTTAAAAACGACACCTCAATATAAATGTAACCAAATATGGCCTTCTATCACTAAAATAAGCAAAATATGAACAAAGCAATAAAAATAGGCAAAGTATGCATTTATATGTAATATAAAATTGTTTTATATGGGGCCAGGGACCTATCATTCACAATTTTTGTCAGATTTCGGGTAAAATGAGCTGAGGAATGAAACATGACTTTTCCTTAACATCCGAACTTTAGTAATCGGTAATACAGTAGCTTAGATTTCAACGAGCAGAAAGCTTCTTCAAGAGCACACAACGCTCCTGTTTAAAGAGTTGCATAAACGTTAGCGGCACAGCACTTTAGAACCCCTTATATTGCACCCGCTCACTTCCTGAGTCCCAGACTAGCATTTATCTCAGGGGTGATCAGTTCGAAAAGGATAAAAAAATTTATATAAAGAAAATCAAAAAAATATATATCGGCGCATCAAATGAACACAGGGATGAACGGGGCATGCAAATTTAAGGTTACGAGGGACGACTCATTCATGGATACAAATTTTTGACTCCACAATAGGACTGGGAAGTGACAACTTAAATTCCATGGGCATACTGGACTAACTACAATGAAAAGATATGGAAACTGTTTCCTATTGAAATTGCAATGAGGAGCAATTTATTCACTTATTTAGCAAAATACACGTGATAACAATTATTACATTGGGACACTTCCATCCTGAAAAATAAGTGACATACTACTTGGATTTACCTCACTACTCTGGTAGTGTAAAACATCTGGTGAATTCGTCCCAGTTGGTTACTGGGGATCGAATTCACATCCGTATGATTGGACGTTTCACCGCTGGAGATCTTCTTTCGGAGACGAAGGCACGACAGTAACTTTTTACTGTCGTCTCCTCGTTCCGTTTGGACATGAGACACTTCCGGTATGTACATTCTGGTGAGCCGGACACCCACCGTGGAAAATGTTATCGCCTCGAAAAAACGGGAATTTATAATACGGACAAACTCTAGCCTATTATTTCCAGATTCACAAACACACCAGGTAGAGTTCATTAACTCAAAGGCTACTTTAATATTTACACTTGTCAATACGACAAGACGTACGGAAAGGTTCATTACTATGCTCTGACCATGAAGACATGTGCCGTCCGTGGGTTATTTACGTATCTACCGCTAACAATCTCCCCGTGAAAACCCAACATCTGGTTCTGAGCAGTTCGACACAGGACGACTGTCCCTATCATATCCTCCTATGATTATTAAATAATATCATTACCATTCTTTATCTGATCATTATCATATTCTTTGACTACCATCAATTAATTTTATTATTATCATTAATTTCAATTATAATCCTGTATTTGATTATTATCATTTGTCATCCGGGATGATTACATGCCAACCCTTGCCGACGTTTCAAACGAAGGGTCGTTCTTCCTCGTAATTTATCCGCACAATATAATGATCAGCTTCCTCATAAATTATTATTATTATTATTATTATTATTATTATTATTATTATTATTATTATTATATTCGTAACAATGAATCATCGCCCATTAAATATCTTAATTTCCTTTCATCATAATTATTATTCTCAAATTACTACTGCAAGTTCTTTATCTTCTGCTTCTTCATTAATTTATTATTATTATTATTATTATTATTAACATTATTATTAATAGTGGAAATCGTGATTATTGTAACCCGTAATCATCCTCGCTATAATACTTCAACTTCTCGCTCTTATTATTTTCATAAAAAAAAAAGTAGCTTCATTGGTTATTCTTCTTCTCCTTCTCCCAGTCCTTTCCTGTCCCATCGTCACCGTAAGACCTATCTGTGTCGGTGTGACGTAAAGCAACTTGCAAAAACAAGGACATACGCATATACCCAGTCACTGAGCCAGATACGATTAAAATCCCCGGCCCAGCCGGGAATCGAACCCGAGACCGTCTGAACCGAAGGCCAGTACGCTGACCATTGAGCCAACAAGTCGGACAATTTTTAAAGGATAATTAAGTTTTTTACAAGTTGTTTTACTCTCACCGACAGAAATAGGTCTTGTGGCGACGATGAGATAGGCCATGGCCTTAATTAAGGTACAGCCCTAGCATTTGCCTGGTGTGAAAATGGTAAACCATGGAAAACCATCTTCAGGGCTGCCGACAATAGGGTTTGAACCCACTATCTCCCGAATACTGGACACTTGCTGCACTTAAGCGACTGCAGCTATCGAACTCGGTGATAATTACGTTTATTTATTACGATTTTGAAGCACTTGCTAAATAAAGGGTAATAATCCCTTACTTAATTATCGTCTTAGAAACCCAATATTTGAGAATATACGAAGTATCAACGACTAATAACATGTATTTTGTCTGTTCCTTCTGTTGTCTTTATAACTCGCACTTCAACGTTTAGTTGACTCGCGCACCATGTGAGTGCAAACTTTGAAATTTGGAAACAATTGAGCACATCAGTAATGGCAATGCGAGATGAACACTCAGCCCGACTGGAGTAATCGTCCTCGACCTTGTCCGGCGCGAGAAAACCGCAAGTAGGTCACTCGACCTCTCACCAGTTTTTCGTTTTGTACTTTCTTAGGTTCCGCTACGACGATGAACAAAGGAATCTAATGGCAAATACTAACCTATTATTGCAGCGTGTTTGGCTCGCCATTAAAAGCAGAGTGCTGCTTTCATTGCTAAGGATCTGGCTAAAATTGTATTCAACGTTAAGGTATTTATTTAGCGTATGGATTTTAGTACCGGGAGTGTCCGAGGATATAGGCTTATTCGGCTCTGCTGATGCAAGTCTTTCTATTCGACGTCCATGGGCAACCTGCGCGTGTGAATGCGTGGTGGTGGTGGTGGTGGTGGTGGTGGTGGTGGTGATGATAATGAGATAAGGAGAGGGTGAAAGCTGGTGCTGTAACATAGCCTATTCCTGTCGAATAATACCAAGGGGTCTGCTCAAGGCTTAACGTCCGTCGGACGAATCATTATCAAGAGCCTTATATACCCTCTCTTCACATGAACACTACTGCCAGCTGACCAGCATTGTGGTGGCGAAATTGTTTTCACCAACGAGACTCGAAGTGGCTAACCACGGCGTCAGACCATACATACTTGACACTTTAACGATCATGGACACCAGGCGGGCTCCATTTTAGGGTAACTGTTTCACAGACCTGCCCTTCACTTTTCATTAATATGATATTTGTTCGTGGCGTCGACCTCTGCAGATCTTTTACCACTACTTTCACCATATGAGAGGAACCTGCGTGTAAGTGTAATTGCGGAAGTCTAGAGTGTTGAATGTGAGGAAAGGAACGTTAAGGACGACACAAACACCCAGTCCCCAGGCCAGGGATATAAATAATTTACAATTTAAAAAAAACCGACCCGGCGGGGAATCGAACTGGGGCCGCCGGGTGACAGGCGGACGCGTTGCCCCCTACACCGCGCGGCCGGACAACATGTCCCTCCCTTACGATGGCGGAATATGGCACTTTAACTCCGCAGTATTGTACACTAATAACTGACCAGATGTGATAAATAGTCCGCCTCTGTGGTGAAGTGCTTAGTGTGATTAGCTACCACCCCCGGAGGCGAGGGTTCGATTCTCGGGTCTGCCACGAAATATGAAAAGTGGTATGAGGGCTGGAACGGGGTCTACTCAGCCTCGGGAGGTCAACTGAGTAGGGGTGGGTTCGATTCCCACCTCAGCTATTCTGGCAGTGGTCCGTGGTTTCCCACTTCGCCTCCAGGCAAATGCCGGGATGGTCCCTAACTTAAGGCCACGGCCGTTTCCTTCCCTCTTCCTTGTCCATCCCTTCCAATCTTCCCATCCCCCCGCAAGGCCCCTGTTCAGCATAGCAGGTGAGGCCGCCTGGGCGAGGTAGAGGTCATCCTCCTCAGTTGTATCCCCCGACCCAGAGTCTGAAGCTCCAGGACACTGCCCTTGAGGTGGTAGAGGTGGGAACCCTCGCTGAGTCCGAGGGAAAAACCGACCCTGGGGGTAAAACAGATAAAGAAGGAGAAGAAAATGAATAAAATATATTTTTTTTGCTAGGGGCTTTACGTCGCACCGACACAGATAGGTCTTATGGCGACGATGGTATAGGAAAGGCTTAGGAGTTGGAAGGAAGCGGCCGTGGCCTTAATTAAGGTACAGCCCCAGCATTTGCCTGGTGTGAAAATGGGAAAATATAATTTTTGACTTGATATAGAACATAATACATATATTGTCTGAAAAGGTACAATATGACTGTCAACCCCTCACGCTGGGTTTCACAAGCCAATAGAAATGTGTGAACGTGAATTCCTGGACATTGAGCAAATAATCTATCTCAGAACCGCGATTAAGTGCAGAGAAATACTTTACTTTGCATGTATTCACGGGTCTTCAGAGCCTGTAAAAAAATAAATATATATATATGTTGAAAATAAAGGATGCGACGATTACGCGGTGGCGACGATTATGCGGTGAAATACGGTAGGTCATGGGATCTTCAACATTATGTAAACATCCACAAGGAACAACAATTCTACTATCGCTATCTAATGCAAAGTTTAAACTGCAGGTTCAAAACAAAAAACTGTTTCCGCCCGGGGACCTTCCGCGTGTTAGGCGGATGTGATAACCACTACACCACGGAAACAACTGGTGACGTTATCCATTTACTGAAGTTATTCCAGCTGTAAACCAAAGCTGCTGAGTAGCATTATTAAGTACACGAGTAAACCTGTTTTTCTAAGGAACGTATTTATGTTACGACTTAAAGTAGAGCGCGAAATTTCCAGTCACCGACAATTTGAATCAGGTAACCAAAAAAGTTTAGGATCTTCACCAATAACAGCAGAGGTGATGGTGGTGGTGATGATTATTGTTTCAAAAGGAAGTACAACTGGAAAACATCCTCTATTAACATGTATTGTTATTTATTATTAGACGATCACTCGATGACAAGTACAGTATGATTGTCTTCCAAAGGTAAAGTTCAAATCACACGAGTTCTTTGAATGGCTGTATAATCCAATTCTGGAACCGCAGACTCTTCCAAAATGTTGGCACATGGCGTATTGGGTACTCTCTGGTCCCTGTAAAAGAATAAACAGGAAAAAACCGGCTCGATTGTTAGTGACAAAGTCGATCGATCAGGGAATCTTTGATGTACATGTAAATAAATATTTTTCTTACTTTATATCAGTGTTATCTGAAAAAAGGCCGATGTAAAGATAGCTTGCTACAAAACACGTTCATACGTTGATTCTTCTGCGCTCTTTCCTAGCATTGCGTTCGTCGGCCAGAAGTTTCCTCCGCTGCAGATCAAAGGATAGATGCCCTTAGTGGACGAGGCGACGTCATTCTGGACCAGTGGATGCCACAACCTCCTAATTTTCAGCGTCAATTTGAATTTATGTAAATTCGCCTTCAGAACGTCTTTATAGCGTTTTTATTTCCCACCCTGTTTTCTGTGTCCGACCTTCTACTGACAGTACATGATTTGTTTTTGGACACGTGACTCAGGCATGCAAATTACATGATCTATCCATCAAAGCTGGTGTCTTATTATGAGAGCCTCAACGCTGGTTGTATGAGCTTGCTCCAAAACACGCACGTTAGCTCGTCTGTCTCGCCATTATATTCCTAGGATTCTCCTAATGCAGCGTTGTTGGTATTTTTTCAGGTATAGTAAGTGCCTTCTGTATGTAACCGAAGTTTCACAACCATAGAGTACAGCTGGAACATCAATGGCTTGCTATACATACAGCTTAGTTTGAGTACTGATGTTATAATTGTCAAATACCCCAATTCGCTTACGACCTCAGGCTGCGCTGGCACATTTGAGACGATACTGAATTTCAGCGTCAATGGTTGTATCTGTTGAAAGTTGACTGCCCAGATAGAGAAAGTGTTAAATATTTTAAAGCTAATAATAATAATTTGGCACATGCCGGGACTGTACCTTAATCAAGGCCACGGACGATTCCTTCCCACACCTACCCTTTTCCTGTCCCATCAGCGTCATAACACCTATCTGTATCGGTGCGACGTAAAACAAATTGTAAAAAAGGACCAAATGGCGTCAAATTAAAATGCCTACACTCGCTAGCTGAGGCTAGACGACAACGAGAATTATTATTATTATTATTATTATTATTATTATTATTATTATTATTATTATTATTATTATTATTATTATTATTATTGCTAGTTGCTTTACGTAGCACCGACACAGATAGGTCTTATGGCGACGAAGGGACAGGAAAGGCCTAGGAATGGGAAGGAAGCGGCCAAGGCCTTAATTAAAGGTACAGCCCCAGCATTTGCCTGGTGTGAAAATGGGAAACCACGGAAAACCATCTTCAGGGCTGCCGACAGTGGGGTTCGAATCCACTATCTCCCGGATGCGAGCTCACAGCTGCGCGCTCCTAACCGCACGGTCAACTCGCCCGGTTATTATTATTATTATTATTATTATTATTATTATTATTATTATTATTATTATTATTATTATTATTGTACCGGGAGGTACACCCCAACGCCGCGCATTTAAACCTTGTGCCTAAAAGAACTCCTCTACTGAAGAAACCGTGAAATTGAAACTAGACCAACTTATAAATTTACTCAGAAGATGTCACCACAGAAATCTGATGTAATTTTGTTATTGTGAAGTTTCTTGAACTGACTGTATTTCTTCTTGTTTTGTTTGCCATTCATCAAGAAGTTTGGACTTTCTTCCATAGATGTCACTACAAAAATCTATGATCATGCACCCTGGTGCGAAGTGAAAGAACTTTTGATTTAAATAAGTTTTGTATTCATAAGGTTTTTTTTACTAATTGTTGTTCATTTATTTTTGGGTTGGCAACATTTATCTTTTCTTTCCGCCAGTTTTGAATCTAGCCAATCCCTAATTTCTGTAATTAATTTTCTATCAATCACAGTCTTCTTCTTCGATCCTGAGAGTTACTTTTGAAATCTACCAATAAAATTCTGTGGGTGTGTCTTGATTATTCATGAATGATCTCGAACTTACCCCGAGGGTTTATAAACTGCGGATTTTCTCGTCTCTTGGCCACTTGATCGTCATTTTATCGAGTGTGTGTGTCAAAGCAGGAGGCGGGAGGCCTCTTTCATCAGGCAGCAGTTCTTCGACAAGGTAATGGCCACATAACATCTTTATTTCTTGCTAGCTCCGCAGTTTAACCTGAGGGAAAGGTCCGAATTATTAACTATGTAACCTAGTTTTCCTAAAAATGTAACTTTCTGCCGGCTAATGTAGAAACTTCATAAAATCTTTAACTGTAAATCGGGGATAGAGAGTGATGTACACTCTCGAGCTCCCCTTCATCTTGGTTTGAGGTGACTACGTTTGTAACTGGCTTTCTTCCTTTCCGTAATGCATTAATTTGTCATTATACGAGTCATCTCAGTAGTTTGAGAACAGCCCCTGTTTCACCGGCGTAGTGCCCTTTAGGTTTTAAGTGCTCATATCTAGGAGTGCAAGCATTCGCATCCATTCATTTTGTGTTCGGGCAATTTATTTAACCGTTTTTCCTTTTACATGAAGGCACAGTAGGTTGGGTATTAAGTACCCCTGTATAATCATTTTCCTATTGTAAGTTGTGCCTTCAGAGGCCAGAATTTGTAAGTTGATGTTGCCTTGAATAGGCTTGGAAAACTGAGAGCCTGTTAGCTCTTTTTCAAAGTAAGATTGCTGTATGCCTCTTGAAGGCTAGATGTATTTTGGAAGCAAGTGTTCCATGTATTGAGGGATTTCTGTACTTGAGTAAATTTGTGCTCTTTTGTAAATTTGAGCTAGGAGCTCAAGAATTGTAAAGCGAGGGTCTTGAAGCCCAGATTTTTAAACTGTCACTAAATTTTGAATTTTCTTGTCTTGTCTAAAATTGGTCATTGTACCTGACGTTTCATTGTTATGAAAATTTGCTAAGGTTGAATTTAAGAAAAATATAACCTTCAGTTTAAGTTTTTAAATTCTTTTCTTGACATTGTAGTTAGACCCATTCATCACGGCACCTTCTTTCACCTCTGCGGTCCACAAATACCCCGAAACAATTATTATTATTTCTGCACATGGTTATGAGGGTGTTTAGGGGTTGTAGTAAGGATGTAAAGGAGAGTGCATATAAGTCTCTGGTAAGACCCCAACTAGAGTATGGTTCCAGTGTATGGGACCCTCACCAGGATTACCTGATTCAAGAACTGGAAAAAATCCAAAGAAAAGCAGCTCGATTTGTTCTGGGTGATTTCCGACAAAAGAGTAGCGTTACAAAAATGTTGCAATGTTTGGGTTGGGAAGAATTGAGAGAAAGAAGAAGAGCTGCTCGACTAAGTGGTATGTTCCGAGCTGTCAGCGGAGAGATGGCGTGGAATGACATTAGTAGACGAATAAGTTTGAATGGCGTTTATAAAAGTAGGAAAGATCACAATATGAAGATAAAGTTGGAATTCAAGAGGACAAACTGGGGCAAATATTCATTTATAGGAAGGGGAGTTAGGGATTGGAATTACTTACCAAGGGAGATGTTCAATAAATTTCCAATTTCTTTGAAATCATTTAGGAAAAGGCTAGGAAAGCAACAGATAGGGAAACTGCCACCTGGGCGACTGCCCTAAATGCAGATCAGTATTGATTGATTGATTGATTATTATCATTATTATTATTATTATTATTAACCTCGTAAACTACCAGACAAATTTGCATATAATTTCTGTTAAAGGACCACATATTTCTTATAGGTAATGGGAAACACGGGTATATCTTCTACGACGATATGATATGTCTTGTCATTTTGACTCTAACACTTAGGTCCTTCCCAGTGTCACCTTGGTCATCATGTAAACTAAGTGATGGTAATGTCGGGTTCTCTTTTATTCACGACCTTGCTATGTTGGCCTTTAGTGTCACCATTGTTTATTTCCAAGCACGGGGACATAAAGTCAACATTAAGATGACACCTTCACCACACATGGTTTCGTAATAGCTTGTTGTCACTATGGAGGTGTTGATTGTCGGTCAACACACGTGCGAGAATCGTTTTTCTTTCTCAGAATTGCCTATTGCCAACTGCCAGTGGAATTTCCAATGTGATCTTCTATAGTAGCAACAGAATAGAGGACCTAGGGCTTAACGCAAGATATAACTATTGTAATTGTAAACGATTCCTTTTCCCAAGCAAGAAAAATGTGTGATCCGTGCCAGAGCTACGGCAGCAGGTCATTTGGACGTAGAGCACGACGCGTGGGTGTTGTATGGGCGTTAGAGAGATGTTTTCTTTCTCTTGCAAATTAAATCACACCATTTCCAATCTCCACCGACTCGATTACATCTTCCGGGTGTTTTGGGCTTACTTTTCTCTACAGGCTAGAGTTCTGGACACTGTTGTGTACTAGGAATCCAGTTCCCAACACATATAGGTTGCTATTTGGCACTTTTGTTGCTCGCTTTCCCTTGTAGAAGTGGTAACCACCGGAGTCAAAATGATCAGAGTCGCAAAATCGTGTTTCTTGTATTGAAAGTATGAGGATCCGAAATCAGTCACAAGTATTCGTGACTGTCTTCAGTTCCCTTATTTTGGTCAGCGTCTGTGCGTTAAGTGTACTATGAATTTGGTTTCCTTAGGTGTGAGGAGTTTTGGGAAGCTCCGACTGTTCCCAGCATTACGTCTTGGTCCCCCAGAATCCGAATGACCACGTTTACCTTTGCTGTTGTCAGCTCGGGCCTGCGGTAGTTGCTTTGTTGCTGTTGTTTCCATTATGCTACATTCATGGTTGATTTTAGATGGGGGGCATGAGCCCGAAGCGAATGAATCACTGATGTCTGATTCACTCTCATCGTAAGGGTAGTTAATCCGTACGAGTAGCTGGTGTTCTGCTGTAGACGCTGAGGTCTTCACTCTTACCCTGAGCCTGGGCCCTCCACATTGATGACCCCTAGAGAGAGGGTAATAGAACCGAGGTTGTAAGCCCCGAAGCTGAATAATAGGCCGCTCCTCTGGAGTACAGACGCCTTTTGCAGCCGCTTCACTCAAGAACAGACGCTGCTCTCTGAAGGTGGTTCCTCCGCTTAATTCAGCGTTGGGACATTGATGTTGACTATTACAGCCAGAAAACATCTCTCAACCTTTATTGCCTCAAGATGTTTTCTGGCTGTAATTTTACGGCTTTAAGCCAACCCTATTCCTTTCTCCGGGCTTGGGACCGGCAACAGCCACTACTGAGCTACCGGTACTCAATACACCCAGTAGGTACTGCAGGCGAAATAATAATAATAATAATAATAATAATAATAATAATAATAATAATAATAATAATAATAATAATAATAATAATAATGATAATACCGAGCTCGATAGCTGCAGTCGCTTAAGTGCGGCCAGTATCCAGTATTCGGGAGATAGTAGGTTCGAATCCCACTGTCGGCAGCCCCAAAGATGGTTTTCCGTGGTTTCCCATTTTCACACCAGGCTGTACCTTAATTAAGGCCACGGCCGCTTCCTTCCCATTCCTAGCCCTTTCCTGTCCCATCGTCGCCATAAGACCTATCTGGGTCGGTGCGACGTAAAGCCAATAGCAAATAATAATAATAATAATAATAATAATAATAATAATAATAATAATAATAATAATAATAATAATAAATTGTGGTTATTTAGAGTCGCAATGACGCGTGGCAAGTTTTGATTTCGCTGGGATACGGAACAATTACGCCTGGAAAATAGGCGACGCTTCTCTTAAGGTATGGAAATGGAAAATCACGTACAGCCAACTTTTGGGCTGGCAAAGATCAGGTTAGAACCCATCATCACCTGGATGAACTTTACAGTTATACTAGGTACTCCCTTGGCCACCAAGATCCCCCAAGCTGTCCTCGATAGAACATGTGTGGGACCAGGTGTCACACCCGTATGACATCCTTCCTAACCGACAGGTCCAAGGGAGTGCAACATCCTACTGCTGACAAAGGACCAGGAGTGTGCTGGTACTGTCAACTTCATTGTACAAATCACTTGAATTTGTAATCACTGAAATAAAATCGGGATGCAAGGCAGTTGGATGCACAACAAATAGCCTCTCCAATTGCAAAAGTAAACCTCTCCTTCCCGTGGTGCTCCCTGTTACCACAGACATGGCTCTGGCGACCGAATATATGGCGGAAAAACCGTATCACAATTAAGGATGCAGTAAATGGTATCCTTTCACACCCGTAACATCTGGGATGGGAGCAAGTGTCAAGGCTTAAAGGTTGCAGCCCCACCATGACACTCGGTGAATGTGGACTAATAACTCGCAGTCGCTTAAAACTAACTTATTAAAAAAAAAAAACTAAATCAGCCTGGCGGATGATAAGACGACCTTTGGCTTGAGAAAGGACATGAAAATTGGATTTTGGAACGTCAGAACACAGTATCAGACTGGGAAACTAACACAACTTGCTACCGAGACACAGAGGCACAGATTGGATATCTTAGGAGTAAGTGAAGTAAGGTGGAATATATTTAGAGAGTTAAGAACTTTGAGGGGACAAACATTCCTTTACTCTGGTAAGCCAAATGAAGACGACCCACGTCAGGAAGGAGTGGGATTTCTTATAAACAAGAGATAAAAGAACAATCTGATTGATTGGAAGCCCATCTCATCAAGGATTATCACTGCAAGATTCAAGGGGAAGATCAGGAATGTTTCGATAGTCTAATGCTACGCGCCTACAGAAGAAGCGGAAGCAGATGATGTGACTAAGTTTTATTCAGAACTACAGACTACCATTCAGGCAATAAACAAAAGGGACATTGTGATTGTTATGGGAGACTACAATGCCAAAGTGGGTCCTGAAAATCTGGGACTTGAAGAAGTAATGGGGTGACATGGATTAGGTACTAAGAATGAGAATGGAGAATTTTAGGTAGCCTTCTGCGCGAGCAACGAACTCGTTATCGGTGGAACCCTATTTCCTCATAAAGAATGCCATAAAGTGACGTGGATTTCACCAGACCAGCGAACTCAAAACCAGATTGACCACCTGACAATTAGCAAAATCTGGAGAAAGTCTCTTTCGGATGTCAGAATTCGAAGAGGTGCAGATATAGGCAGCGACCACCATCTAGTGACTGCCAACATCCGAATTAAGATTGCAACTGCAAAGAGGCTATGTGAGCGGCAAACGAAAAGGTTTGATTTTGGAAAGCTGGAGGATGATAGAAGTAAGGAACAGTTCAAGCTTGTCCTCAGTAACAGGGTTACAGCACTACAGTCAGATGAAGATGATGTTGAAGAACACTGGAAGAAAGTTAAAACCACATTTACAGACACAGAAGAGGAGGTACTTGGCTTCAAGAACATCAGGAGGAAAGATTGGATGACATCAAATACTTGGGAATGTATTGAACAACATAGGAAGCTGAAACTAAAGTTGAATAATTGCAGGACACGAACCCAGATGGTAGAACTCCAAGCGGCATACCATGCTAAAGATCGGGAAGTTAAGAAGAGTGCGAAAGCAGACCGGAAGGAATGGGTATCAGACCTTGCTGAATTAGCGGAGAAACAGGAAAGGATTGTATGACATCACAAGGAAACTCGCCAAGAAGAAATTTAAAAAATTAAACCCATCAAGAACAAACAAGGAGATATGCTCATTAGTGATGAAGCTGAATACATGGCGAGAATATTTCATGGAGGTGTTGATCAGAGAAAATGTAGAGGAAGGTAGACTAATAGTAGAGGTGAACGAAGATTGTGAAACTGGTAGTATCAACACTGAACCAACCTCAAGAATAAAGAAAGCCGAATAAAGAATGGGAAGGCCCCAGGAGTGGATAATATAGCACATGAGCTTCTAACTGTGTACCCCGATATGGCGGCCGATCTGTTGCACCCACTGTTCACAAACATTTGGAATAAGGAAAGAATGACAAAGAATGGAGAGAAGGACTCCTCGTGAAATTACAAAGGAAAGGTGGCATGACCAACTGTCACTACTGGAGAGGAAGCACCTTGCTCTCGATTCCCAGTAAAGTGATGACACGGGCGATCCTGAACAGGATAAAAGCAAGGATAGAAAACCAACTGCGCAATGAAGAAGCAGGTTTCCGGCGTAACCGCTCATGCATAGACCAAATAAACACTCTACGAATTATTATTGAACAGTTTAATGAATGCAATCCTGGCCTATATCTTCTGTTTGTGAACTTCGAGAAGGTTTATGATGCATTGAAAAGGAACACCATGTGGAGAACGCTACAGAAGTACGGCGTACCAACCAAAATCCAAAATCATCAAAGAGACAACGAATTCACGTGTAAAGTAATCCATGAAGGGAAGCTTTCGGAGCCTTTCTCCATAAATTCTGGTGTGCGGCAGTGGTGTTTCCTATCTCCAATTATCTTTCTCCTTGTTCTGGATGACGTCATGAGGAACGTTACGGAGGGAAGGCAAAGAGGCTTACAATGGGGATTGGGTGACAGATTGGAGCCTTTGGAGTATGCCGATGACTTATGTTTATTGACTCAAAAACATACTGATATGGAGGGAAAGATACAGGATCTGGAGAGTGAGGCGGGAGCAGTGGGTCTCAGGATAAATGGCCAGGAAACAAAAGCAATGAATATCAACGTGAAGAGCAAACAGAAATTCAGAGTCAGTGTTGAAGACATTCAAGAAGTCGAAGAGTTTACATATCTTGGCAGTGTGGTTACGCAGGATGGAGGAGCGGCTGCTGATGTCAAAATGAGAATCCACAAAGCAAATGCAGCATTCATACAACTCTATCCGATATGGAGGGCCAGAGAAATCTCAATGAAAACCAAACATTGCATTTTTCGAACAAATGTAAAAACAGTACTGTTATATGGTTGTGAATCCTCGAAAGATACCTCAGAGATCACTCATAAACTACAGGTATTAAAAACAGATGCTTAAGGAGAATTGAACGCATTTTCTGGCCAAAAGTAATTTCAAACGAAGATCTTTGGAAACAAACAGAAGAAGAGCCAATTGGCATACAAATAAAGCGGAGGAAGTGGAAATGGATCGGCCACACACTACGGAAGCAGCAGGATGCAGTGGAGAGAAAGGCTCTGTTTTGGAACCCCCAAGGACAACGGAAGAGAGGTAGACCCACGAAGTCATGGAGACGCAGTGTGATGGAAGAGGCAAAACAAGAAGGGAGGGCCTTTGGAGAACTCAATACCCTGGCTCAAAATAGGATACGCTGGCGCTGCTTTGTCGGAGCCCTATGCTCTGCAAAAGAGTAATAGGATATAAGTCAAGTCAAGTAAGTCAAGAAATAAAAACACATAACCTCTCAACACGAGACATTTAACTTAATTTCCTCATCTACTTCTACGTGTGCCGGCTCCGCGGTGTAGGGGTAGCGTGCCTGCCTCTTATGTGGTGGCCCCGAGTTCGATTCCCTGCCAGGTCAGAGATCTTTACCTGGATCTGTGGGCTGGTTTGAGGTCCACTCAGCCTACGTGATCACAATGAGCAGCTATCTGACGGTGAGTTGGCGGCTCCGGTCCAGAAAGCGAATAATTATGGTCGAGAGGATCCGTTGTGATAACCATACGACACCTCATAATCTGCAGGCCTTCCGGCTGAGCAGCGGTCACATGGTAGGCCATGGTTTGGTTTTTCTTATCCTTCCAGGTGCTTATCTCCTTCTGTCAGTGAGTGCATTTCATTGTGAACATTCCATATTTTATTCCTCATATTTTTCTTCTTTCTCTTTTCCGATCTTCTTCCAAACAACTATAGTTGGTCCAGTGGATATGAACCAGTTTCAAGACCGGATGCCCTTCCTGACGCCAACACTATGTGGAGTGATATACACACTGTTGCATATTTTGTGTGTATGAAGAGGTGTATATTAAGACGAACATAAATACCTAGACCCCGAGCCAAAGGAATCAACTATACGGGGCTAAAAACCCGGTGCGTCCGAGAATTGAATCTGGATCTTCTGAACCAAGGACGCTACGCTGCCCATTCTTCCTAGGAACATTCTATTCATATTTCGACTCCTCCAAGGCCTACTTTGGTTTTAAGTGCAACCTTTTGAATCATACTGTGTATGTACAGTATGTATGCATGTAAGTATGTATGTATTTTTTTTTTTTTTTTTTTTTTTTTTACTATTTGCTTTACGTCGCACCGACACAGATAGGTCTTATGGCGACAATGGGATAGAAAAGGAGTAGGAATGGGAAGGAAGCGGCCGTGGCTTATATTAAGGTACCACCCCAGCATTTTCCTGGAGTGAAAATCGGAAATAACGGAAAACCATCTTCAGGACTGCCGACAGTGGGGTTCGAACCCACTATCTCCCGAATACTGGATACTGGCCGCACTTAAGCGACTGCAGCTATCGAGCTCGGTCTTTAATAATTTAAGGAAGGAGATCGGTAAAGTAGCTCTTTCAGAAATGTATTGTAATCAGGATAAATGAAATGAAATGGCGTATGGCTTTTAGTGCAGGGAGTGTCCGAGGACATGTTCGGCTCGCCAGGTGCAGGTCTTTCGATTTGACTCCCCTAGGTAACCTGTGCGTCATGATGAGGATGAAATGATGATGAAGACGACACATACACCGAGCCCCCGTGCCAGAGAAATTAACCAATGGTGGTTAAAATTCCCGACCCTGCCGGGAATCGAACCCGGGACCCCTGTGACCAAAGGCCAGCACACTAACCATTTAGCCATGGAAATGAGGACAAACTGTGGTGCTTTAGAAGAAAGCAGAGCGATCAGTGAATTGTTTGCGACACACGTGAAGGAAAGTCGTTAATGACACTTTCATTGGCGTAGCGTACCTCATAGTTCTTGCTCCACCCTGCGAGTGAATCGCCTGAGGTAAAATTCTTCCCGTTACTTGGTCTTCGCTTCAGAGCTGCAGACACACAGTTCCAAAGTGAGTAGGTCTATTTCCGTTATAAACTCAGCTCTCAGCTGTTTCAAACTCTGTGGCGTTTGATTTTCGAATTTAGATAAGTTTCGCCAGTTTTTCACTGACCAGAACGTCTCTAAAGAACGGACACATTTATTATGAACAGGAGAACAGACATCAAACACAAACAAAAACTAATGCAAGACAAACAGGAACATTCTAGGCTCAAAACTTACAGGCGAACAGTATAGACTTACGAGACAGGAAATTAACAATGCAGATGTTCACAGAAACATTTGAAAATGCAGATTAACATTTCTCGGGCCCATGAAAAGAATGAATCTGGACACTCACTAAACAAATAAACTCGAATTCTCAAATTCTATGAAAACAGGAGTCAAAAGAGACACTACGAAACGGATCGTCGGAAATTAAATAAATAAATAAAAAATAGAAAAACCAAAAACCAGAAAAGACATTCAGTTAGTAAGAATGACACAAGAAGACATATTTCTTAGATCCAAAATTCACAACTGTCAAGTTAACCGAGAGGGCAAACGGAAGAAAACGACCAGAACAACTTGGACAAAAGAGAGAGAAAAGAAGCTGACAGCAAAGGAATTAAAGGAACATGGGCACAAGGAAATGCAAACAAAAGCCCCTAAGTATTTTACGCAATCATAAATGGGCCTATTCAGAAATAATAATAATAATAATAATGCCGCCTCTGTGGTGTAGTGGTTAGCGTGATTAGCTGCCACCCCCGGAGGTCCGGGTTCGATTCCCGGCTCTGCCACGAAATTTGAAAAAGTGGTACGAGGGCTGGAACGGGGTCCACTCAGCCTCGGGAGGTCAACTGAGTAGAGGCGGGTTCGATTCCTACCTCAGCCATCCTCGAAGTGGTTTTCCGTGGTTTCCCACTTCACCTCCAGGCAAATGCCGGGATGGTACCTATCTTAAGGCCACGGCCGCTTCCTTCCCTCATCCTTGCCTATCCCTTCCAATCTTCCCATCCCCCTACTAGGCCCCTGTTCACTATAGCAGGTGAGGCCGCCTGGGCGAGGTACTGGTCATACTCCCCAGTTGTATCCCCCGACCAAGAGTCTGAAGCTCCAGGACACTGCCCTTGAGGCGGTAGAGGTGGGATCCCTCGCTCAGTCCGAGGGAAAAGCCGAACCTGGAGGGTAAACAGATGATGATGATGATGATGAATAATAATAATAATAATAATAATAATAATGTGATTACGCAAGTGGTGTTCCAGAATTATATATTTTTGCTATCCCTTATATCACATATCATAAATATGTCAAAATTGACTAGACTAGTATCCGAGTTTTAAACTTTGTAACTCCGCCTCCTCATCCTAAAATAACTTATTTGAACTTTGGGCCCGTGGTGGCCGTAATCGTTAACGTATCGGATCTATATGGTCTGACACTGTGGTTTGCCAGTTCGAGTCTCGTTGGTCGAAAATCATTTTACCATCAGAATGTTGCCGACAGTGTAGGAGAGGTGGTTGTAATCAATAATCACCAGATTGCGTGCCAAAGCTTGGATTGAATCCCAGACATCTCCGTAGTGTTCATATGAAGCTGTTGATAATAATTCGTCCGTCGGATGGAGACGTTAAGCCTTGAGCAGACCCCTTGGTCGACAGGAGGAAGCTATGTGCCGACACCGTGTCTCGTTGCCTAACTCATGTCTTAATTTCAAGATAATCTGAGATAGCTGCGCTGGGTGGCGCAGACGGTTGAATTGCTGGCCTTCTGACTCCAACTTGGCAGGTTCGATCCTGGCTCAGTCCGGTGGTATTTGGAGTTGCTCATATACGTCAGCCTCGTATCGGTAGATTTATTGGCACGTAAAAGAACTCCTGCGGGACTAAATTCCAACACTTCTACATCTCCGAAAACCGTAAAAGTAGTTATTATTATTATTATTATTATTATTATTATTATTATTATTATTATTATTATTATTATTATTATTATTAATATTATTGAGCCTTCGTGGCTAAGGCGGCAGCGCACCGGCCTCTCACTGCTGGATACCTTGGTTCAAATCCCGGTCACTGCATGTGAGATTTTTGCTGGACAAAGCGGAGGCGGGACAGGTTTTTCTCCGGGTACTCCGATTTTCCCTGTCATATTTCATTTCATCAACATTCTACATTAACATTTCATCTGTCAGTCATTTATCATTGACCCAGAGGAGTGCGACAGGCTTCGGCAGCCGGCATACTGTATTTCCTATTTTTGTCGGTAGATAGGGGCTGCATTCATTCCATTCCTGACCTGGTCGAATGACCGGAAAGAGGCTGTAGATTTTCATTTTTATTATTATTATTATTATTATTATTATTATTATTATTATTATTATTATTATTATTATTATTATTATTATTATTATTATTATGTGGTTTTACGTCGCACCGACTCAGAGAGGTCTTATGGCGACGATGTGGAAGGGCAGGGCCACGACTAGGAAGGGAACGACCGTGGTGTTAAGATACAGCTTCATCATTTGCCCCCCCCCCCCCCCCGTGGGTGGATTGGGAGCGGGGATTGGCGACCATAAGCCCATTAGCTGAGTGTTGGCTTTGCTTCCCCTTACTCGTGCCAGGCTCCTCCATTTCATCTATCCTATTCGACCTCCCTTGGTCAACTCTTATTCTTTTCCGACCCCGACGGTATTAGAGCATTCGAGGCCTAGAGTTTCTTTCATTTTTGCATCCTTTTGTGGTCTTTGGTTTTTTGACCGATACCTATATTTTTAAAACTGTCGGATCACTTCCATTTTTCCCTCTGGTTATTGTTAATAGAGGATGGTTGCCTAGTTGCTCCTCCTCTTACAACAATAACAACAACCACCACCACCACCATCACCAACTACTACCAGTTTTTACCTGGGGTGATAATGAGACACCATTGAAAAGCATCTGCAGGGCTGCCGACCATGTGATTCGAACCCACAGTCATCCAAATGAAAGTTCACAGATACGTAACCCGAACCGCTTAGCCGAAATAAATGCCACACGAACCAATTTTACGAACAATTACCTTCCTTGTAGTTTTAACTACTGCGATGTTTGTGAGAGTTTCACAATCTACCAGACTTGCGTCCAACCTACAGTAAATAATCATGTCGGTTTTTAAATGCAATAATTAGTCTAATTAGAATACGTTACACCTTTGCATTCGACAATATAATCTGACTGAAGTCATTATCGTAGATGAGGAGAAAACATTTCTAGCAAGAGATACTCGTACAACCCACGTGGAGCCAGGGTAATGTCTACTTCCACTTTCTAGTGACGAGCTTCTGTCTAATTATTGTTTCCAACCAAACAGCTCGTGATCGGTTCGTGATACAGTACCTTCTCACCCGGGTGTTATAACATAAAGCTTACCTTGCCTTTCATTATTTTGAACTCCAGTGCCACCATGGCTTGTGTAGAGATACCGTTACATTATATGAATTTAGAAAATGTAGAGACCGCATCTGTGGTGTAGTGGTTAGTGTGATTAGCTGCTACCCGCGGAGGCCCGGGTTCGATTTCCGGCTCTGCCATGAAATTTGAAAAGTTGTACGAGGGCTGGAACGTGGTCCACTCAGCTTCGGTAGGTCAACTGAGTAGAGGGGGTTCGATTCCCACCTCAGCTACCCTCGAAGTGGTTTTTCTGTTGTTTTCCACTTCTCCCCCAGGCCACGGCCGCTACCTTCCTTCTTCCTTGTCTATCCCTTCCAATATTCCCATCCCCCCACAAGGACCCAGTCCAGCATAGCGAAGTACTGGTCTTACTTTCCAGTTGTATCCCCCCACTCCAGAATACAGTCCTTGAGGCGGTAGAGGTAGGATCCCTCGCTGAGTCCGAGGGAAAACCAACCCTGGAGGGTAAGCGGATTAAGAAAGAAAGAAAGAATGAATGAATGAATGAATGAATGAATGAATGAATGAATGAATGAATGAAGAAAATGTAGACCCTTAACGCCAATTCACTTATCGTCAAACAGTTTATTAATGCCACCCTTACCTTAATTAATGTTCGCCTCCGTAGCGTAATGGTTAGTATTATTAGCTGCCGTCCCCGGACGCCCGTGTTCGACTCCAGGTACTGCCAGAAATTTAAGAATGATAGTAGGTCTGTTTTTTTTTTTTTTTTGCTTTACGTCGCACCGACGCAGATAGGTCTTGACGATGGAACGGGAAAGGCCTATGAATGGAAAGGAATCGGCCGTGGCCTTAATTAAGGTACAGCCCCAGCATTTCCCTGGTGTGAAAATGGGAAACAACGGTAAACCATCTTCAGGGCTGCCGACAGTGGGATTTGAACCCCCTATCTCCCGGATGCGAGCTCACAGCTGCGCGCTCCTAACCGCACTGTCAACTCGCCCGGTAGTAGGTCTGGTATGTGGTAATAATAATAATAATTTCGTGTGGCTATTTCTAGCCGAGTGCAGCCCTTGTAAGGCAGACCCTCCGATGAAGGTGGGCGGCATCTGCCATGTGTAGGAAACTGCGTGTTATTGTGGTGGAGGATAGTGTTATGTGTGGTGTGTGAGTTGCAGGAATGTTCGGGACAGCACAAACACCCAGTCCCCGGGACACTGGAATTAACCAATGAAGGTTAAAATCCCCGACCCGGTCGGGAATCGAACCCGGGACCCTTCTGAAGCGAAGGCCAGTACGCTGACGATTCAGCCAACGAGTCGGACGGTATGTGGTTAGAATAGTACACGCAGTTCACCTTCATTGGAGGTGTGCCTGAAAAGAGCTGCACCACCTCGGGATAAGGACACGAGTTCAGTTTACTTTACCTTGATTAATTCATTTAATTAATTATGATTAATACCTTAGGCTTCGTGACTTTGAGGTGTTGTAGTGATTTCGTTTCTTCATTAACGGTATCAAGGCATCTTATACTTGTGCGTGTGAATCACTGTGACAACCGGCGTTGTCGTAATGTAATATAAAAATAGTGTATGTGTCCGGTTCCGTGGTTGACTTGTCAGCTTTCGGGTCTCAGAGTCGGGTTCGATTCACACTCGGATCGTGGGCTTTTAACTTGAACAGTTAATTATTTTACTCAGGAACCGGATGTTGGTCATGTTTCTAACATTCCTGAAACCACACACAGACAATCACACGCAGTTTCCTATACACGGCAGATGTCACACACCATCGTCGAAGGGTCTGCCTTGCAATGACTACACCAGGCTAGCAATAGCCTCTCGATATAAAAGTGTACTCTATTTGCAGTCTTCTTTATTCGAGCCGGGCTGAAGAGCTCAGATGATAGAGTTGGAGAGTTGGAGGGTTCGATCCTGGCTCAGGCTAACAGTATTTCAGTTTGGTGAAATACGTCGACATTGTGTCGGTGGATTTGTTAACAAATAAAATAACTGCCGTGGGATAAAGAATCCGGAAGCTCGGCGTCTCCAAAAACTGGAAAACTAGTTAGTGGGACGTAAAACCAATGATATTATTATTATTATTATTATTATTATTATTATTATTATTATTATTATTATTATTATTATTATTATTATTATTATTATTATCCGTTAGGGTCTTCTAGGGACCATGTGACAATTTCAATGCTTCATCCCTTGTTTATCCTTCTTCTTCCTCCAATACTCTTTCATCTGCTCAGTAGGCTACGTCTCGTTTCCCTCTCCTCGAACCATTTTGAGCCGGTTTTCTTTCCCTCCCGACTTTGGAATCCTTCCATTTTTAACACTTTCTTCCTAAAAATCTCTCTCTCTCCCTCTCTCTCTCTCTCTGTTGCTTCTTCTTCTCTTAAATGGTTTCTTTCCAATCTTTCTTGACTTCATGAACTATTATTATTATTATTATTATTATTATTATTATTATTATTATTATTATTATTATTATTATTATTATTATTATTATTATTATGTTAAGAGTCTACGGTTGCATGTATAAGTGGTGCGGAACTTGCGAGAAGCTTCTAGGTCAAAATGTGTACTCTAGACAACCAACCAACCAACCAACCAACCAACCAACCAACCAACCAACCAACCAACCAACCAACCAACCGGCCGATCGACCGACCAGCCAACCATATCCGTGACACTAAGGGCCATGGGTTGCTAAGACGACTACCGGGCAGCCAGTTTGCCTGCGATATCAAGACGACGATATCCTCAGCCATAGTGCTTGGCCTCTCATATCAACAGCTCCTCACATGGTTTCATGAGTCTGAACGAACTCTGTTCCAGCACTAGGGTCCAGGATTAAAATGATTGGATAAGCTAGGAATCGATCCCGGGGGCCTCCATTTCAGAGTCCCTATATCACTGTGCTGGTAGTTAAAGTTATTTTAAATGTTGAAAACATACTACTTAAAACGTAAAATTAAGCAATTTCCTTAATTGTGCCGGAAATTGAAGGGCTAAATAGCTGGGGAAGGTTTCAAATTGTGAGTCTTGGATAGCTCTATCAAACTTTTTAAAAAAAATTAAAAAATCACTTCCGGCCTGAATGCAGTTCCGGAAAAACAGCTTAAAACAGCTTGTTTCTTTACTCGTTTCCTTCTTTATTCAAATCCTAGTCAAATTAACTTATTTTCATAATTCTTTCTGTAATGTGTTTCTTGCTTCAAAACCCCCAGGCATTTTTAAAAATACCCACACCGAATGTAGTTATAAGGGCTTAAAGTGAAACTCTGCATTGACTTACATTAGCGTTCGCTAGTGGCTTTACGTCGCACCAACACAGATAGGTCTTATGGCGACGATGGGATAGGAAAGGCCCAGGAGTTGGAAGGAAGGGGCCGTGGTTTTCATTATGGTACAGACCCAGAATTTGCCTGGTGTGAAAATGGAACTATCTTCATCGCTGCCGACAGTGGGATTCGAAACCACTATGTGCCGGATGCAAGCTCACAGCCGCGCGCCCCTAACCGCACGGCCAACTCGCCCGATGTATTAACGCTCGTAGTGATGCTTAAGTGAAACAATGCATTGACTCACTTTAGGGATCATAGTGGTAGATAAAGGCAAACTGCTAACCTAATCGACTGGATAACGAAGATTAAGAAAAGGATTGTAATTATTAGGGATATTCTCATACTTGGTAGCATTTTATTTACCTAAATTCATAGCTTATATCCCTAGGATGTTTTCAACATTGAGTTGGTTGCCTGAAGGGTTAGAACTGTAGATTTTTTGTTAGGGGTTTTCGACGACGATGTGAGACAAAAGGGGTAGGACTGGGAAGGAAGTGGCCGTGGCCTTAATTAAGGTACAGCATTTACCTGGTGTGAAAATGAGAAACCATGGAGAACCATAATTATCCGGGGATGCCGATGGTGGACTTCGAACTCACCATTTCCCGTACTATCCTCCTGTTGGTGGAGTCGGTAGAATAACACCCACGGTATCCCCTGCCTGTCGTAAAAGGCGAATGAAAGGGGCCGAAGGGGCTCATAACTTGAGAGCGTGCATTGGCGACCACGGGGCTCTTAGCTGAGTCCTGACATTGATTCCACTTACTTGTGCCAGGCTCCTCATTTTCATCTATCCTATCCGACCTCCCTCGGTCAACTCTTATTCTTTTCCGACCCCGACGGTACAAGGGCACTCGAGGCCTAGGGAGTCCTTCATTTTCACGCCCTTCATGGCACTTTCGAAGTGTTGGGTCCCTTCCATTTTTCTCCCTGATTAGTGTTATATAGAGAATGGTTGCCTAGCTGTACTTCCTCTTAAAACAAATCACCACCACCACTCTCCCGTACTATGCACCGAACTCGCTCGGTGGTCTGTTCATAGTGTGTGTGAATCTTTAATTGTGATATTTAAGCTGCTGTGTATAACAGTATTCAACTGGGGTAGGGAAGAAAGCGGCATTGACATTTTATACTGGGTTTGAGTGAAGTTGAAGTGAAAAACTAGTTCTCGAGTGGCTGAAAGTGGGTTTTAAACTACTGGAATAATATTTATTGATTTCTCCAATGAACTGAAGGAAAATGTTTGAATTATATTTCTTTTACAGGTAATGTCGAAACTTTGTCGAGTTTATTTCTTCTTCTTATTATTATTAATACTTCGCTTTCCCTACACGCTGGTGGGGTATCAGGTGCGATCTGAATCACATAAGTGGACTTGGGTCTGTTTTACGGCTGGATGCCTTTCCTACTGGCAACCCTCTGAGAGGAAGAGAAAAAACAACGAAACCCAGTGCCCGAGCCAGATAAGTTAACCAGACGAGCTACAATCCCCGAACTGGCCGAGAATCAAGTCCGAAACCCTATGAATCTTTCAACAAAGGAACCGGACTATCCAATTTCTTTGACTACTCTTTCCGATCACTTTCCCTCCTCCCCTCCCAACCTCAGTCTCCTCTCCCACACGAGGTTTCGTTTTTTCCTCTCTTTCTCTCTCTCGTAGCGAGTGCCATCTTCGGCACGATAGACAGATTAACTTCTTCCAGTTATTGCATAGATCCTACTGGGAAGATAAAGACGTGTAGGTTCTCTCGCACAGACCGACGATTAAGCTGCACAAAAACTCTTTATGTCGTAAAATAGCTAAAAAATGAATGAGTGCGCGGTACTGTACAAGTTCTTCACAGGCACACTTTACTTAGAAACAATTCAACCTCTAGATATTTTGTTGTGCGTACCCACATGGGAGGTATATTATGTTTTGATAATCTTTCTTTTTTAATCTGTTTACCCTCTAGGGTTGTTTTTTTCCCTTCAGATTCACCGAGGGATTCCATCTCTACCGACTCAGTGTCCTGGAGCGTGAGATTCTGGGTCTGGGTGATAAAATTGGGAAGAAGGACTAGTACCTCGCCCAGGCAGTCTCACCTGCTATGTTGAACAGGAGCCTTGTGGGGGGATGGGAAGATTGGAAGGGATAGACAGGGAAGAGGAAAGGAAGCACTTGCCTGGAAGAGAAGTGGGAAACCACGGAAAACCACTTCGAGAATGGCTGAGGTGGGAATCGACCCCCCCTCCCCCTCTACTCAGTTGACCTCCCGAAGCTGAGTGGAAGCCGTTCCAGCCCTCGTACCAGTTTTCGAATTTCATGGAAGAGCGGGGAACAGAACCCGGGCCTCCGGGGATGGCAGCTAATCATGCTAACCACTACACCAGAGAGGCGGACTATTTTGATGATTAATAATTAACATTATGTCTGATAAATATATGAAATGCGCTCAATCCTCTCTTTTAACCGGCTATATATGCTGGTATGTAAACTAACTCTCCTGAGCAACTGGGAAATATCTAGCAAATTTAAGCATATTTTTCCATCCAGATACAGTGCTCAATAAAACTGCTACTTTTTACAGTAAAGCGAAGTAAAGCAAAGCAAAGACAACTCATCTTCGAATAACGCTTGAAAGTTCTTGGAGGAATGAAAGGTGAAGACTTCCATTCTGTGCCTGGCTGGCTTTACCCCCAGGAATTAACCTGGTATTCCTTTCTGGAGTAGGCTGAGTGAACCCCAGGGCTATGCATTCCTCCAGAAGTGAAAGTCTCGTTTCGAAGTTTTTCGACTTCCTGACGGGGAATCGATCCAACATCATTCTTTAAATGACACCGACTTTTTTTTCGAATCAGAACCCTCTACCTTAGGAACGGAAGAGCAATGAATAACTGACTGTGCTTCAGACATCCGCGTATAGGAAACAATTGGGAAAATACCCGTTTCTAGTCCCAGTTATCCGTATAGCCAATTAAATGCGTATAAGCTATCGGAGAGAGCTCAGTAAAATAAATTATATCAGATATCACTCACAAAAAGACTTAAGTACATAAGGGATGTAAACGTAGTGCTCCTACGCCCAAAATTGGGACAATAGTGTTCAAAATACAACTATGTTGCTACAAATAATCATATAATATTTATGTTTAGAAATAATGATAGCATAGGTATACAACATTTAAATTGAGAGAAAGGGTAAGTATCGTACTGCAATTTTTCAAACAAGCTAGCTGTACTTTACATTTCCCGATCAATGACATATGATCTGTCGTTTCAAATGAGTCAGAGTATGATCTATTCCTAACTAAAATTCTTATTAAGCAAAAAACAAGTGTCCCCTGAAGAGCCCGGTGAAATGAGCTGTTATAACTTAAAAGAAATAGCGCATGAATAGTCATCATCAGAACCAAGGAATACACTTTACGATATCTGGTAAGATAAAAAAAAAACGTATCGGTAATCATTTCCGTGTTCGGTACATCAGTAACGAATAAAATCAAAATACTCAAACAAAGTAAATATTTATCGAAGAAATTCTAATGTGAGACAATGAGCTATTCATAACTCTGATATCCTCTCCCCCACCTCTTTTCATTTACTTGGAACCCACACAATATATGGATTAAGACTAGTTTTACGGTCGGACGCCTTTCCTGACACCAACACTATGCACAGCGATTTATTTACTACTGCGTTTCTTCTGTGTTTGTTGGTAGTGTGGTGTGTTGTATGTAAATACAGTGGAACGCAAATCAGACGCACTAAAATCCCTGGCCTGACTGGGAGTCAAATAAAATAAATAAATAAATAAATAAACAAATAAATAAATAAATAAATAAATTATACGAAAGAAAATTAACCAAACATTGATTGTGTGATACCCCAGTTAGTGACTTTATGGTTGGTTATCTTTCAAGAAGGCTACTGGATCGTTACATAACAGGTTTTCAAAATATAATGTCACGTTCTGCAATAGGATTTCATATAGAACTGTAGGTCCCGTGATATACAATCAAGAGATGTAAAGGCACGTACAAATGGAAGTTTGCTTTGAAATAAATAAATAAATAAATAAATAAATAAATAAATAAATAAATAAATAAATAAATAAATAAATAAATAAATAAATAAATAAATAAATAAATAAATAAATAAATAAATAAATAAATAAATCATATAGCTGGGAAAACATTAAAAATTTTAAGCACAAATATACAATTAAGAAAGGAAATGATTCTGACCTGCTGTAGTTCTTCAGGTTAAGCACAAGTTCAACTCTTTGGAGGGAGGAAGAGTTGATACTAATCTTGATCACCACATTTATACGTGTCTGAAGGCAGCCTGTTCCAGTCACTCGACAGTGTTTACCAAGTGCTGCGTTCCGCTGCAGGTTGAAGACTGCGGAGGTTTGTTAAATCTAGGGCTCCACGGCCCCCTCTACTAGGAAACAGACTGGTCCCGCCGCACTCATTGCGAAGCAGTAGCTATTGATAATGAATGTTAGTTATTCTTCGTACCTGGACCTTCTTACCTCACAAACATTACTCAAGATGATGCATACGGCCTTGGAGCACTGCAGTAACCCTCGCACGACAGAACGGTATTTAAAATACGGTTTGGTCAACAAGAAAAACGTGTCTATCTATCTGTCTGTCAAGTTAACAGCCCAGAGGCTGGTTGGATCCTCAAATAGCACCACCAAAGATTACACATTTATAACGAATTCCCCATAACAGATGGCAGTACTATTCACATTCTAGGCAAAGTGAGTAAGTTTGCCATGCTTTTCTCACTGAATCAGAAAGTGCTATTGCTGTACAACTAATCCTATGAGAAGTAACACTTTTCTCGTGGCACCCAGAAGCACTAGTAGCCCTGAGTCATTACTCACCACTCTTGCATCCCAGTAACCCCAATAATGTCACTGCCATAAATGGATCTTCACTGGTTGTGCTACGAGATAGGCACAGAAACATTGCATCTATCGAGAAACAGCTGTAGACGGTAAGCAAATTAATAATAATAATAATAATAATGTCCGCCTCTGTGGTGTAGTGGTTAATGTGATTAGCTGCCACTCCCGGAGCTCCGGGTTCGATTCCCGGTTCTGTCACGAAATTTGAAAATGTGGTACGAAGGCTGGAATGGGGTCCACTCAGCATCGGGAGTCAAATGACTAGAGGGGGTTCGATTCCCACCTCAGACATTCTCGAAGTGGTTTTCCGTGGTTTCCTCTTCTCCGGGCAAATGCCTGGATGGTACCTGACTTAAGGCCACGACCGCTTCCTTCCCTCTTCCTTGTCTATCCCTTCAAATCTTCTCATCCCCTTACAAGGCCTCTGTTTAGCATAGCAGGTGAGACCACCTCGGCGAGGTACTTGTCCTCCTTCCCAGTTGTATCCCACGACCCAAAATCTTACGCTCCAGGTCACTGCCCTTGAGATGGTAGAGGTGGGATCCTTCGCTGAGTCCGAGGAAAACAACAACCCTAGAGGGTAAACGGATTAAGACAGAAATAATAATAATAATAATAATAATAATAATAATAATAATAATAATAATAATAATAATAATTGTACCGGGCGGTACACCTCCACTCCGCTAATTTAAAATGTGCGCCAATTGAAACTCCTCTGCTGGAGGAAGTCTGAACTTTATTGACGGTATTAATTTTCTACTTTCTCAGAAGATGTCACCACGTGGAAAAGTTTGAGTTTTTGAACTGTGTCATTTTTGATGTGTTTTGGTTTCACTTGTAGTTAGAAGTGTGAACTTTCTCTTCTAGAGGACACTACTGAAGATCAACAACGGTGCACTCTAGTGCGAAGTGAAAGAACTGTTTTTTGGAGAAAATTTAATTTCAAGAGTTTGTTCTTTGTTAAATTTCTTTCAGTCATTGTTTAAGTTGGCAATATTCACCCCTTCTTTCCCCTTGTGTTGAACCTAACCAATCCCGAATTTCTTAAATTAATTTCTATCCAATCAGATGTATCTTCCCCCAACTTGAATATGTTGCTGTGTCCTACCCAATAAAGTGTTTGTGGGAGGGTGTTTTCATTCCCCTAACGCCTAGAAACTTCCGCGAGAGTATTTAAACTGCTGATTTTTGGGTCTCTCGGCCACTTCTGTTCCATCTTTCAGTGTATTAAGTACATAGCAGGAGGCGGGAAGCGCCTCTTTCCTCGGCAGCGGTCAACAACAAGGTAATGGCCGATTAATAAATTCTTTCTTTGCTAGCTCAGCAGTTTAACTTTCGGGGCGGGTTCTAAGCGTTCCACTATGTAACCTTTTCCTAAAATGTAACTTCTCTTTTCTTCTATTCTCTTGTAAAGCTATATACTGGGATAGAGAGTGCTAACCCTCTCGAGCTCCCACTCACATTGTCTTGAGGTGAACTTATTTTCTCAACCAATTCTTCCGTAATGTAATGTAAATTGTTATTTTCCTAAGTCACCTCTGTAGTATGGGATTAGCCCTTGCACTAACGGCCTAAGGCCAAGTAGGTCTTAAACAAAGTGTATTAGGAGTGCAAGTTCGCCTCCCCTCAAATTGTATTTTAGAGGTCATGTATTAACCTTCTTGTCATTTAATAGACCTCAGTAGGTTGTGTATTTTACCCCTGTGTATATGTCCTTTGAGGACAGCTTAAAGGTGGAGTTTGGTGTGGCCTGGGAGAGGCTTAAAATTGAGAGCGAGTGGCTCTTTTGAAAATGGTATATTGTATGCCTCGAGGAGGCTTTTCAGTGTAATTTGGAGCAAGGGCTCCTAGGTATGAATGGGGTTTTCTGCCCCTCTGTTAAAATTGTGTTTGGGGTAAAACTGAGCTGATTGCCCAAGAATTATGTTTCTGACTTTTGAAGCCCCAAATGGGGTACCTATGTAAATGTATTTTTTTCAATCGTGTTTCGGCTACTATGTACCTGTTCTATTTGTTGTTACCTAATTTTGCAAAGAAAATATAACCTTGTTAAATTTTAAAATTAATTTCACTTTAGTAGCTTGAGACCTATTCACCACCCAGCACCTTCTTTCATGCATAACTACCACCAAAACACGGTAACAATAATAATAATAATAATAATAATAATAATAATAATAATAATAATAATAATAATAATGTAATTGGTTTTATGTCCCACTAACTATTTTACGGTATAAAATTTTGTCGGACATCTCTTTTACGTGCCAGTAAATCTACCGATGCGAACCTGATGTAAATGAACATTTTCAAATACCACTGGACTTAGTCAGGATTGAACCCGTCAACTTGGACTCAGGTCAACGCTTTACCGACTGAGCTACTCTTCCCGGCAAGAAAATAAAAATTGACAGATCGTCACTAGAAGATGAATAGTTTAGGTTTTCTGATTGAATTTCTTTCTTTCTTTCTTTCTTTCTTTCTTTCTTTCTTTCTTTCTTTCTTTCTTTCTTCCTTCCTTAATCTGTTTACCTTCCAGGGTTGGCTTTTCCCTCGGACTCAGCTAGGGATTCCACCTCTACCGCTTCAAAGGCAGTGTCCTGGAGCGTGAGATATTGGGTCGGGGACACAACTGGGGAGTCTGACCAGTGCCTCGCCCAGGCGGCCTCACCTGCTGTGCTGAACAGGGGCCTTGCAGGGGGATGGGAAAATGGGAAGGGATAGACAAAGAAGAGGGAAGGAAGCGGCCGTGGCCTTACGTTAGGTACCATCCCGGCATTTACCTGGAGGAGAAGTGGGAAACGACGGAAAACCACTTCCAGGATGGCTGAGGTGGAAATCGAACCCACTTCTACTCAGCTGACCTCCCGAGGCTGAGTGGACCCCATTCCAGCCCTCGTACCACTTTTCAAATTTCGTGGCAGAGCCGGGAATCGAACCGGGCCTCCGAGGGTGGAGGCTAATCACACTAACCACTACACCACAGAGGCGGACATTGAATTTTTTATGACTGATAATATCCTTGATCACCAACTCGATGTACTAGCGTGAGCGTGGTACCATGTGAGTGATTTACTTGCCTAGCTTCTCACCAAGGAGAATGGCATTGTCACTGGCTTCTCACCAAGGCAGCCGCAGTTTGAATCCCACCCAACCACGCGGGATTTTTGGGATAATTCACGCTCCTGTCTTTCGGATTTCATATCCAATACAACTGAAGGTTCCGTGGCTATAATCACCCTCACGTAGAAATTCAGGCTTGCTACACTTCTAGTAGGCTAAATTTGCTTTAGGTAATGGCTACCAACAATATCTCCCCTGTTTTTGCCCTGTATATTATATGTGGACTCCCAAGAATCACTGTTTTGGCACGTTTCTGTAGAGGATTTCTGACTACAAGAAGTGTTTAACATTTGTACATTCTAGTTTACAAATTTTAGGTAACGCGTTGCAGTGGAATATAGTATGTCTGTTACATACATGGAAATAACTTTTAAAATGTCCGATTCCATAGCTAAATGGTTAGCGTTGTGACCTTTGGCCCAGAGGGTCTCGGGTTCGATTCCCGGTCGGGTCGGGGATTTTAACCGTCATTGGTTAATTCCTGTAGCTCGAGGGCTGGGTGTGTATGCCGTTTTCATCATTAGAAATCCTCATAGGTAGGGCGCCAACTCAAAAGACATAGACCAGGCCTCTTCGAAGGCCACACGCCATTATTATTATTATTATTATTATTATTATTATTATTATTATTATTATTATTATTATTATTATACTTTTAAAATATAATTTTCAGTGTAAATTTGCACAAATTTCTAGTTCTAATTGCTATCATACATACATACATAGACATATACATCACCACTATATACCGTTATGCCTTTCAGCGTTCAGTCTGCAAGCCTCTGTGAATTTACTAAACGTCGCCACATCCTCTATATGCAACTAATGCTGTGGCCTCATTTAGATCTATACCTCTTATCTATAAATGGTTAGAAACTGAGTCTAACCATCGTCGTCTTGGTCTCCCTCTAATTTTCCTACCCTCCATAACAGAGTCCATTAGTCTCCTATGTAACCTATCCTCCTCCATTCACCTCACATGACCCCACCACCAAAGCCGGTTTATGCGTACAGCTTCTTCCATTGAGTTCATTCCTAACAGCCTTTATCGTCTCATTCAGAGCACCCTCCTGCCATTGTTCCCACCGGTTTGTACCAGCAATCATTCTCGCTACTTTCATGTCTGTTACTTCTATCTCATAAAAATGATATCCTGCGTTCACCCAGCTTTCGCTCCCGTAAAGCAAAGTTGGTCTGAAAATGGATCGATGTAAAGATAGTTTTGTCTGGAAGCTGACTTCCTTCTTACAGAATACTGTTGATCACAACTGCGAGCTCACTGCATTAGCTTTATTGCACCTTGATTCAATCTCACTTGCTATATGACTAACCTGGGAGAACACACATCCTATATACTTGAAATTATCTACTGTTCCAGCTTTGTTTCACCAATCTGACATTCAGTTCTCTTGGATTTCTTACCTACCGACATAAATTTAGTCTTCGAAAGGCTAATTTTCATACCATACTCATTGCACCTATTTTCAAATTCAAAGATATTAGACTGCAGGTTTTCGGCACAATCTGCCATTAAGACCAGGTCGTCAGTATAGGCCAAACTGCTTACTACATTTCTACCTAACTGAATCCCTCCCTGCCACTTTATATCTTTCAGCAGATGATCCATATAAACTACGAAAAACTAAGGTGAAAGATTACAGCCTTGTCTAACCCCTGTAAGTACCCTGAACCAAGAGCTCATTCTATCATCAATTCTCACAGCAGCCCAATTGTCAACATAAATGCCTTTCATTGATTTTAATCATCTACCCTTAATCCCTTAGTTTCCCAGTACGGCGAACACCTTTTCCTTCGGTAGCCTGTCATATGCTTTCTCTAGATTTACGAAACATAAACATAACTGTCTATTCCTCTCGTAGCAATTTTCACTTACCTGGCGCATACTGAAAATCTGATCCTGACAGCCTCTCTGTGGTCTGAAACCACACTGCTTTTCATCTAACTTCCTCTAAACATCTGATCGCACCCTCCCTTCCAAGATGCCAGTGAATACTTTGTACTAATCAATGAGATACCTCGATAGTTGCTGAAATCCTTCCTGTTTCCTTGCTTATAGATAGGTGCAATTACTGCTTTTGTCCAGTCTGAAATGAAATGAAATGTCGTATGGCTTTTAGTGCCGGGATGTCCCAGGACGGGTTCGGCTCGCCAGTTGCAGGTCTTTCTATTTGACACCCGTAGGTGACCTGCGCGTCGTGATGAGGATGAAATGATGATGAAGACAACACATACACCCAGCCCCCGTGCCACTGGAATTAACCAATTAAGGTTAAAATCCCCGACCCGGCCGGGAATCGAACCCGGGACCCTCTGAACCGAAGGCCAGTACGCTGACCGTTCAGCCAACGAGTCGGACTTGTCCAGTCTGAAGGTACCTTACCAGCACTCCATGGTAATGAAGCCATTTCATCCCTGCCTTCCCACTATACTTCACCATTTCAGCTCTAATTTCATCTATTCCTGCTGCTTCATCAAATGGAGTTTATTTACCATATTTTCCACTTCCTCAAGCGTAATTTTACCAACATTAGTTTCCTCCTCCCCGTAGTTCGGTTGTTCGCGACACCACAAGGAATATTTCCTTTTACGTTGGGAAGATTTTCAAAATATTCCCTCCACCTGTCCAGTGATTCCCACGGATCTATTAAGTGTTCACCTGAATTACCCAAAAGACTGTTCATTTCCTTTTTCCCCTCCCTTCCTAAGATTCTTTTTTACTGTCCAGAAAAGTTTACCTGCTGCTTGACCTAACCTTTCCGGGTTATTACCAAAATCTTTCCACGACTTCTTTTTGGATTCAACAACTATTTGTTTCGCTCTGTTTCTTTCAGCTACGTACACATCCCTGTCTACATCAGCCTTGTTTGGAGCCATTTTTGATAAGCCTTCTTTTTACGTTTACAAGCTGCTCTCACTTCATCATTCCACAAAGGGGTTAGCTTTTTCCCATCTTTACACACCATTTTTCCTAGGCATTCCCTTATTGTTTCCACTACAGCATCCCTGTGTGCAACCCATTCTCCTTCTATAACCTGAGCCTGCTTAATGTCCGTTGTTCTCAATAATCATATCCATGTACTTCTGTATAATTTCCTAGTCCTGAAAT